>NW_027108514.1:562536-568016 GCF_000696795.3 Halyomorpha halys
TTTACCTATTGTATTATTTTGTACAGTTGTAAATTACATAAGTTGTTTTGGTACCTTTATTGACCGCAACTTGGACTATCTTTCTGCAATCTACGGTTGTAAGAAATATTTCTTTTATTTATAGTTTGAAAGAAGAATTGAATAACTGTCTAGTACAATTAAAAATTATAACGAATGAGAGGAACGAGATGAAAAATCTGGGAAAATTAAAACCACGAGAAGAATAAGAGATTTACAAACGACGACTGGAAAATGGCTCGCTTTAAGCAGGAGTAATTTTCTTCTGCAATTAAAATGTTTCACAAAGAAAAGGCATTTGTGATTATCTCGTTAGTCCAGAATTTGTTCTTGATCTTTAATCAGCGAAGGCGGCCATCTTTAATTCATCTCTTTTTCTTTTGCTTATTTAAGTCTAAAGTTTTTGTTAGTATACTCTTTTTTTTTTTGTTTAATTATGCGGAATATTTTTTATCATGATGTTGGTTCACTGGTTACTTATACGGATGATCGGACAGAGCGCTTAAAAAAAATAACCTCTTTTTCTTTTAGAGAGCTGTTTTTCTTCCGCCGAGCTTAGAATACCGTTTACACGACCAATTCCTGGGGGAATTACTCAAGGATCAATACTATCTCCATTATTGTACATTATATGAAACACGCCATGCTACTGAGTCCATGTATCTTAGTCTTTGTCGAATTCTCATTATATAGGAATTATATTATCGAATTATCGAAATTTCTGCTACAGACTTGTGCGAATATAAAGAGTCTACTGTGATGGTAGTATTGAAAGCTACTAGTACAAAAGCCGGTAAGAAAAAAAGGCAGTTATCTCACCCCAATTTTTGATTACTTTAATGAAAAATATGTATAATTACAAGTCAAAATTGATGAGTCTGCCAAGTATAGTAGGAATAAAAAATTGTGGCTGTTTCAAAACCTTACAAAAACATTAATTTTTCATTCGGAGCTCTATATCTTTAATACTATCAACAACATTAGAAAATCTAAAAGAACATTATTTAAAGAAGAGTAAATTTTCTGAAATATGAGCCCTAATAGAGCTATTTACGTCCAATAGTTCACGAGATATAGCCTTTTAAAAAGCAAAGTTTCATATAAATGTACTGAAATATCAATAGTTAATTTATTTTGAGAGATCTATATCTCAGAAACTATGTGACGTACAGATGTCTATTAACAATCAAATTAAAGCTAGTTTAATGGACTATAAAGTAGTTTATAACTTTGATCTTCGTAGGAATAGTAGTTTTCATGATATTTTTTATATTCAAACAATAAATTTGATTTATGAAAAACTTTATTTCAGAAACTATGTCTTTAAGTACCCAAATTAAAGATAGATAAATTAACTTTAAATTAGTTATTAAAACATTAAACTAGCTTTAATTTGAGTGCAGACAGATATCTGAACGTCCTATGGTTTCTGAAATAAAGTTTTTCATAAATCAAACTTATTGTCCGAACAACTATAAATCTATTTTATTTACGAAATATCATGAAAACTACTATTACTACGAAGGTAAAGGTCATAAACTACTTTATAGTACAATCATTTAGCTTTAATTTGATTGCTAATAGAAATCTGTACGTCACATAGTTCCTGAGATATAGATTTCTCAAAATAAATTAACTAACAACTGATATTTCAGTACATTTTTATACAATTTTGACTTTTAAAAAGCTATATCTCGATGAACTGTTAAACGTAAATAGCTTTATTAGGGCTTACATTTTAGCAAATTTACTATACTTTAAATGATGTTCTCTTAGATTTTCTATAATTGTTGCTGTAAGGATGTAGAGCTCCGAATAAAAAAAATAATTACTTTTAACGTTTAGAAACAGCCGCCATTTTTAATACCCCTTACCTATACTTGGCGAACTCAGTTTTGTCTAGTAATTATACATAATTTTCAATTAAGTAATCATAAATTGGGGTGAAATAACTGCCCTTTTTTTCGTCTTGGGCTCTTCTGCTATGCCATCAGGATTTACTTAAGAGTGAATAGTACTATCAACTAGCTACGTATGCACAACTTTCACAACAGATAGTACTATCAACTAGCAACGTATGCACAACTTTCACAACAGATAGTACTAACTAGCAACGTATGCACAACTTTCACAACAGATAGTACTATCAACTAGCTACGTATGCACAACTTTCACAACAGATAGTACTATCAACTAGCAACGTATGCACAACTTTCACAACAGATAGTACAAGAGCCCAGCGAAAAAAAAAAACAGTTATTTTACCCCAATTTTTTATTACTCTAATGAACACTTGATATAATTACTAGTCAAAATTGATAAATTTGCCTAGTATAGTCTGGGTTATTACAAAATGTTGGCTGTTTCAAAATATTTAAAAAAATAACTTTTCATTTGGTCCTCTATATCTTTGAAACTACCTACAACTCTCTTTTGTTAAGAAAAAAAAAGAATTTAAGTGTATTATATTTAGTTTATTTATAATTATTATTTGAAAAATGGAAAATGTTAATGCATGATAGTGTATATATGTCCAATTATAGATTAATACGCTGTTTTATAGCAACCCAATGTATTTCTCTATATATTTATTCAATTTGTCTTTTGTTTTTTTAATATCGGTTTTCAATTGTCAAATTGAAATTCTTAATTCAATATATCTGATAACACTATCGAATAAAATTATCGATTTTTTTCTCTAATAAATATCGATATTCGATCTACCGCTATTTTACCTAGTTCCTCTCATAATATTTCTAGTAAGAAGAGGAGACAGGACACTCCTTAAGGATACTCCGGGGTTGGGCGAGGTTATGGCGACGACGGCCTGGAATAGCCGAGTCCTGGAATAGACCAGGTTCATTGCCGTCTAATTCTGGAGCCCCTCCTGTAGAGCATCCTCTGTCACCACCAATTTAAATTATAACCTTTGCCTCTGTACTCCGGCCAACGCCGTGAGGTCTCAGCGGCTTGGGTTCAATTCTTTCTCGAATATAAACCAAGGACTAAAGGATCTACAAAAATATTACTTAACAATGACAATGTCTTATCTACTTTATTTAGACTATCCATTTCCTACGGTACAAGATGTTTGGAAATAATGTTTCATTAAAATCTAATTCTGTAAAAACATTTCATTTGGACATTCACATAATATTTATGGGTTATATAGGAGATGAATGTATTGCGATCGTGTGAAATTTCGAGGTTTCGACAGAAATATATGTTTTGAGGTCCTCTAATTCTAAATAACCTAGTCTTACAAATTACAAAACAACCTAGTCTATGTGTCTATTTGTGAACAAGCTTGCTCAAAGACGAAAAGTATTAAGTAACCGAAATTACATATTAACAGCGAAAATGAGACTGCAACATTTTCGATAAAATCTAGAGACCTGAAGTGACACTATAAAATAGATTTTTCACATTTTTTCGAATATATCTAAACGATAATTTCATATCAGCTAGGTCTCATACCCATTGAAATAGTCTGGCAGTGCTAAAATACGGATTTTTTTTTTTTAAACAAACAAATATTTGATATTGTTAGCAGTAGTAAAAAATAGATAAATAAGCAAGATATTAAAAAAAAATATGAATAAGGAAGGAGAAACAAAATTAAATATCAGATTTTAACAAGAAAAACAGAGACCGCCATTGTAGCTTCATGGACAATCTAACTATTGACAGAGTTTATTATACATTAATTTGTTACAACTTCAACCAAAACTTTCACTTATTACCCACCGAACGTCCCCAAAGTTTGTAGAAATTGATCAGGAATATCAAAAATTATGAAAAAAAAAAATATTTTTCCATTAAAATAAATCAATCAGTATCCATTTTAAGTCCCAATCATCTTTATTATTTCACTAACAGTCCTACGTTTTGGCCATTCTTTAGGACAATTTAACAATTAACAGCGTTTATCATACATTAATTTGTTACAACTTTAACCACAACTTTCACTTATAACCCACTGTACGTCCCCAAAGTTTGTATAAATTAATCAGGAATAGCAAAAATTATGAAGAAAAAAAATTTTATGTTTAAATAAATTAATTGATATCCCTATTAAGTCTCAATAATCTTTATTATTGCATCAACAGTCCAACAATTTAACAATTAACAGCGTTTATTATACATTAATTTGTATCAACAACTTTCACTTACTACCAACCATACGTCCCCAAAGTTTATATAAATTAATCAGGAATAGCAAAAATCTCAATAATCTTTTGTTTTATGACTTTTATTGTTTTAATATTTTTTCTTTCTAAACTTAATTTCTTTTTAATGTTTTATTATCATTTTTTTTCATATTTTCTCTGTTAACTCAATACATCTTTCCTCTTTTTTTTCTTATTCTCTTCTTTAATGTACATAGAATCATTTTTTTTTAAATAATTTATTTATTGTTATTTACAACTGTATACATATATATACATCAAGTGAATTTGCTGTAAGTGAAATTATGACATGATACAAACATGTGGAGAATCTACCCATTGATAGAACTCCAAAAACATTTCAAAAGATCTCGAGGCCATCTTCTTTTCAGACGCCTAGGAGGATTATTAGGTAGTGAAGGAGAAGCCAGGTTAGAAACGAGTTGGCTTGGGTGGTTGGGAAGTTTATCATGGAATGATTGGTATCTGGTTCTGGCCAAATCGACAACATATGGGACATTGAGGTCCTGATGGATGATTTGATTTGTGACAAAGTAATGAGCATTAAGGATTTTATGAAGGATTTTGGACTATAAGGATTGGATTCGAGAGGAATTCGATGATTTGGTGGAGCCCTATAGCTTTAAGTTCAAAAGAATCAATTTAAAAAATATAATACATTGAATAATAAAAATTTTTAATAAATAACAAGTAATATATATAAAGTAATAAATATTAAAAATATATAAAAAAATAAAATAAAATAACCAAAATTATATAGGTAAATTTATAAATAGCTATAATTGTTAAAGGCATTACAATGGCTGAGTGAACCATTATAGAGAAAGATGCCCCTCCCTAACAAAATAGAATAACTAGATCATTAAATTTGTACGCCCCAATTACCCAGCTGCCCCTCTAGCGACCGGGTCATTGAAGTGGGAATTGGAGGAAGAAGAGAGAGTTGGAAGTTGAATAAGGCAGTGTTGGTCGGATCTCATGGGACTCGGCCCCGCTGGTCAGTGGTGCCTAGGGGCCCCAAATTCCAATGGGCCTAAGCCCATGAATGTTTCATAACCTATTTTATCGGTAATACTGGACTAAATATCTCTCCTGAGGCTATTGAAAAGGGTTTATCTTTTATTTAAACTGGGTCTTCATCAAATTTTATACATCCTCCAAAATTTTGGCCTTAAAAGGAAACGTTAAATTATATATAGAAATGATTGACCGTATAATTTCAAATAATGAAGAAGATGGTCAGGGGTGTGGTAATATATATATATAAATATA
>NW_027108514.1:568663-575744 GCF_000696795.3 Halyomorpha halys
TTGCAAACTAGAATATCTCATTTTTCATTGGAAGACTTATTTCTTGTGGTGTCAGAATGCCCGCACCCTGACCTGGAAGAGCAAGTGCTTGTTTAGCTGCAATGTCCGCCAGTTCATTTCCAGTGATCCCCACGTGACCCGGCACCCATATAAAGAAAACAATTTTTCCCAAGTTTTCGAGCATGTTGGTATAATTGTTAATTTTTATGATCGCCGGGTGTTTCGGGTTAAAAAACTTCCAATTAGAATGCATTTTATTTTAAATTAACATATTGTAGCCCAACGTTTCGGGACTATTGTCCCATATTCATGAACTTTATAAAAAAATCACTTTAATTTAAGTTTAATTTAAAGTACAAAACAGGACATATAAATAGGGAGGTAATCAAACATCACACTGGACATGGGATAAGTTCCAAAGAGGTAGCAAGAAATATAAAGCAATGGTTGTGCTAAAGAGAGGAGTAGAATCCACTAATAAGTAACGATAAAAAAGTGAGAACAGTGTAAAGCAATGTAGGTATGACATGATTTCCTTTACGAAATTCAAATTTTTGACTGATTATGAGGTGAATATAATTGTATGAATTATAATACATATAGATGAAGATTGTTATTATGGTGGATTATTGTTGTTTGTAGGTTTTTAAAGTACATGAACATGATGAACAATAGTCCCGAAATGTGCTACAATATGTTAATTTAAAATAAATTACAATCAAATTGGAAGTTTTTTAAACTCAAAAAAATTTTATTGAAAAAAAATAGTTAACTACTATTCATTGTTCAATTTTAACCTAATAGTACATGTATTTTTTTATATATATTCTTTTCATAGTCTATTTCATATTATAACTAATTTTTATTTCTTCTTTTCGTTCATTTTTATATAATTTTTTCACTTATATTTATGTAACCCTATCTTAATTTACCTTCTTTCTCTTATTATCCTACTACGTCAAAATAGCGTTGTTTTGTTATTTTTTTTAGCCCTGAAGAACATCTACGAATTGGTGCGAAACGTCAGCAAATAAATAGTTGTTACCACAGCCCTTACCATCTTCTTCACAATTGTATACGTTAAATTGGATCTCCACAAATGTTTTTTGACAATTTTACCGAAATAATTATTATGTCTTGATCTTTATAAGATAGATTTTACTGGTTTTAAAATACAAACTGTTTTAATATTATTCTCATTATAAAACCCATTTCTGAGAGAATAAAGTTTTATTCATAAGGTATGATATCAAGAAAGAATATCTAGGCCCAGTCAAACAACTGTTCGAGATGACTTGTAAAAACAATATAGACATTTATAAAATAAAAAACACCTTTAGGTTAATACAAAATTGGGTTCTAAAGATGTAATAGAATGTTTCAACGTGATTTAAAAATATACAAAAAATCTCTATCCCCGGATTTTAATAAGAGTTAAAATTACCTCCTCCTACTGAGTCAACCGATGTTATAGTACAAGTACTCAAGAGGAGAAATACTTTATATGGGGTATTCTCTAAATTACCATTATTTTCAACTTTTGGTTTTAAGATTTTGGTTTATCCTTCGCTGTTTACATCTCGTGCAATAATTCGTTAAGTTGGTTTATATTTTAATAATATTAAATTTTTTTTTATTTATTTATTTCTATCAAAGCATCATATGCAATTTATTTTTGTATGTTGTGGTTGTCGAAGTGACGGTAAAACGAAAGATTGGCATGCTATCTATTATGTTACTTTGTTACATTATGTTAGTCGTTTGTATCTTTTTTAACCCTGATGAAGCCCTGTAAAGTGTAGCAAAACGTTTGCTCATAATAAATATTATGTTATTATTTGAGTTCTGTTGAACGCACTAGAACTATCTTCCTTTTATTATACACGGTCAATCATAGATCTTCCAATAATTGCAATTACGTTTTGCCAAACCCAGAGCTGTCATAAAACTGAGATGGGAAAGTATTTTGAGACTTCTGTCAGTGTGCATTAATTCCCAGAAATATTAATGTAAATTATTAATGTTGTGTTTAAAACATTGACATAGGACATGTTCCCATAAATTTATATGCATTTATTTCTACTTACTTTTTTTTTTAATACTAATTTTCACTACTAAAAAATCGTTTACCATACTTCCATATGTCATTCGGTCTGTTTACGTGCATTTTTTTTTTCAAAATGTTCCATTTCGCAATGTGAAGGTTGAAAGATAATGAAATCCCCGAATTCCTGAAGAAAAAATATTTTGAAGAATATTGAGTGTTTAATAATATGAATTAGATGACTTTTTTTTAACTCCTAAAAATATTTTACCAATTTTATTTGATTGGATATAGTACTAATATTGTAGCATAGTGAGAGTTTTTGTTTCAAATCTATACACTAAATCTTAATGTTACTTATTATTATTACTATTATTATCTTTACTTAAACCACTGCAAAGTATAGTGTAGATTCGTCGATTAATGTTGAAGCTATTAATATCGAAATATATAATGAAGTTTAAGAAACTATTGATTATATTCATTACATATAATCCTCAAATTCAACAGCTCAAATTCACAGCTTATACCGCTGGTACAAACCAATATGCCATCGAATATATTACATCAATTTATTTCACCAATTCATCCTAATAATAAAGTATATGTGTATGTTTAATTTAACTAAATACATAAATTTATAACAAACTATATTCATTAAATCTATATACACTCTCAAATATAGTATTGTCGGGTCAGCTAGTAATGCACATAAATGCATTGATGGTAGTATATTTTTCATTCAAACTAGTACATGCGCGCTAGGGTTTATACAAAAACCGACATTTTAGAAAACCGGTTTTCGAATAGTAATTTTTGCAGAAAACCGGTTTTAACCGGTTTCGAATTTTTGTAAAAAATTGTTTGCTTGAATATTCTGTAATTCGAACAAAAAGTTTAGCAGAAAATTTAGAGTGATTAAAAACAGTTTTTGACTGAAATTATTTACTGTTCAATTTTATTGATAGTAAATTTTTTTTATGCAATTTAGTAGAACAAAGAAATAATAGTTGACCAGGATTGTTGTTTATGCATAATTTTCACATATAAGGATGTAAATATTTTTATAATAGTGAAACGAGTTATTCAGCAAAGTGTTCGAATAAATAAAAACAATATATTTTCATATTTTTATAATAACCATATTATTTTTTTTAAAAAAACAATGTTATTAGATACAGATGGATACTTATTAAAAACAATTAGTAAATATATAACTGTGTATTATATAATGTAAATTATAATCAAAGCCAAAAGACCAAAGGAAATAAAGTTTATTCATACACACTTATTAAAATCAATTTTAGTTTTAAAGACAATTAAGCAAAGGACCGAGTATTTTCTATTCCGGGCAATTTAAATATTCTATTTATTTTTTTGTTTAATGAAATATGCTATCAGAAAATAGAGCACGTCTGTCGAATTGCTATTTAACCGTGTCCTTAGTTTATTCACAAAATTCCCCGAAATTTAAAATACCCTCTCACTTGCAAACAAAGTGTTATTCATACATTGAAAACCGATATTTTCTACTAAAAAACCGGTTTTCGAATTTTATAATTTTCTCCAAAAAACCGGTTTTAAAAACCGACAAACCCTAATGCGCGTTGCAATGTCTTTGTTAACTTTCTAAACTTTTTATACCAAGGACATCACTGATAGTTCTGTAAAGGATTACCAGGATCATCACAGTGACCGTCAGTGAGGATATCCGACAATTCCACATCTTGATCGATGAACGCTACTAGACAGCCCTGTCAAGAGACCCTCTCTTCCCCTCCCAATATAAATAAATCAGGGGACACTGAGCAACCCCTGTCAGCCTGGAGTTGGAAGGGGGGCCCACTGATTGGTCTACCTCTTGACCTCGAAGGGGGCAAAGAGGGTCTTTGAGGTTGGATTTCGGTTCTCTCTTGACCTCTTTTAGGGCTCCTAAAGTATTACTTTACTCAATATAACAAAATACTTTTTTTTTTTTTTAAATGAACAGAAATGGTATTTTAAATAATTTTTATGGAGGTATTGGAGATTAATATTTACTAATATAAAAGCTGTTTCTTGTTGGAAGATGGCCCGCGTGATGATCAAAAAAGATACTTTAGTCTCTGTTATTTTTTTAAAATTTATTTATTTAATATAATTTACAACTGTACAGAATAATACAATAAGTAAATATGTTGTATGTTTCATATACACTTGAAAATCTTGGGAAGGAACCACCCATCGGTGGTACTTCAAACGTTAATTTAAATTAGAAGTTCCCGTGGCCATCTTCTTTTCTGACGCAGAAAAGAGGAGTTTGGAATGAAAAGACGCATATCTGTTTTGGGCCAATTCTGCAACGAATGGGATGTTAAGGTCTTTGTGAGTGAGTTCATTATATGACTTCAAATTTCTATTTTATTTCCTTAATTATGTCATTTTATCTACTTTTTCAATTGCCTATGTATTCATTTTATTTTCCACTTCTTTCATCACTTTAATTTTATTAATTCCATTCTGTACAATTATTTATTTTATGTCATTCTGTTTATATTTTCTGTATTCATTGGCTGTTATCTTGTTCTGTTCTTAGCCCTGATGAAGGCTATAAACTCTGGCCGAAACGTTGGCATGATTAAATAAGTTACTTCACCTTATTTGTGTTTTAATTTGACCGCACCCCCCAACCATCTTCTCCTCGTATGTCATCCACGGTCAACTATCTCTCATGATTGTGAAGTATAATAAGAATCTAACAATAGACATCAAATATTGTATAAAAAATGAAGGAAGTAAATTAAAAGAATAACGGAGATAGTCAGGACGGTAGCCAAGGAGGGAAAAGTATTTATTTATTTATTTTCTGCCAACGTTTCGACCTACGATTTTGTTATAGATAGTAGTCATAGAACGGTCATTTGATGGGTCTCTATTTACACATCTAACAGCCCTGATCAAAACCTACAATCTAGGTCGAAACGGCGGCAGATAATAAACACATAATTAATTGCTATTTTTTCTTCCTTCTTGACCGCAGTCCGGACCACCTTCAAATTAACTTTAGTCAATCATCCATATATATACATATTTAAAAGAATAAAGATGTAAATTATTCAAAAATTTAGAAAATTGCTATCAGAAGTCAATATATCCATTTATTGGAAAATTATCATGGAAGCATCTCAATGAGATACGTTATTTTTTTTAGTGTTAATTTCTTATACTTATTTAATAGGAGAAAATTTTAATTTGTCAAAAAAAAAAATTGAGACATTAACTTTTGATAGAAAACTCAATTGTCTAAAAGAATTACTGTATTGAATGATTATATTTTTTTCAATTTAGATTCATAGATTTATTCATTACTTAGATATAATTTCTTATGAATAATTTTTTTCTATCAAATTTTAATTGAAAACTAAATCAGAAAGTCTACTTTCTAATCCGTGATATTACTACCACGAGGAGATATTCAGTGCAAATCACTACTTAACATAGTTTGAACAATATCCCCCCCCCCCTGTGGCTAAGACTCCCCCAAGTACAAATTGCATTCCCTCCGTGCGGTGGCTATGTCGCCCGGAATCTTAATCAGCCCGCACTCCGGACCACAGAATGACATCTTTGGATTGTCATCTTCTCCCCTTCCTGGCCGTTCTCAACCCTGTCAGGAAGGACTGCGGTAATATGGAATACATGTGATTAGCAAGATCATAATTCTAGTTGTTCTGATAACAGAAGATCTCGCTAAAAAATATTATTAACCTGAGTTTGGTTTCCCTTCGCCGAGAGCGTCACTGCATTTATACTACTGGAATATCCAGGTCAGAAGAAAATTGTACTCACTTTGATTACAATTCAATATAAGTCAGTAAAAATTAATGAATCCATTGAATCCCCTTTACTATAATGGTTTAAACTACTCGTTTATTCCCCCTATAACAGCACTTACTAGACAAACGATCTAAACTTCCAATCCATTACAAAAGACTGAACTACATGACAATAATAAGGCCTATCTGGACATACAGAGTTCAGCTTCGGTGCTTGACCAAAATTTCGAATTCCTTTAGTATCCAATCCTTAGAATCCAAAATTCTTCGTTAAATCCGCAATGCTCCTTAATTTGTCACAAATAAAATCATCCATAGTGTTATGTAACCGATCTAGCCCGAACCAGATATCAATCCTTTCATTATAAACTTCTTAACCACCCAAATCCACTAGTTTCTGATCAAATCCACCATTTTGTAAGTATTAGTAAAATAAATTTAGTTTAACATTAATTCAAATTTAATTATTAATTTTAAGACTGAAAAGACAGTAAACTACACGTGTATTCCATTTATAACAGCACTCATTAGACTTCCAATCCATTACAAAAGACTGATCTACATGACAATAATAAGGCCTATCTGGACATACAGAGTTGAGCTTCGGTGCTTGACTAAAATTTCGAATTCCTGTAGTATACAATCCTTAGAATCCAAAATTCTTCGTTAAATCCTCAATGCTCTTTAATTTGTCGCAAATAAAATCATCCATAGTGTTATATAACCGATCTAGCCCGAACCAGATATCAATCCTTTCATTATAAACTTCTTAACCACCCAAATCCACTAGTTTCTAATCAAATCCACCATTTTGTAAGTATTAGTAAAATAAACTTAGTTTAACATTAATTCAAATTTAATTATTAATTTTAAGACTGAAAAGACAGTAAACTACACGTTTATTCCATTTATAACAGCACTTACTAGACAAACGATCTAAACTTCCAATCCATTACAAAAGACTGATCTACATGACAATAATAAAGCCTATCTGGACATACGGAGTTGAGCTTTGGTGTTTGACTAAAATTTCGAATTCCTTTAGTATCCAATCCTTAGAATCCAAAATTCTTAAATCCACGAAATAACGAATTCTTCGTTAAATCCTCAATGCTCCTTAATTTGCCGCAAATAAAATCATCTATAGTGTTATGTAACCGATCTAGCCCGAACCAGATATCAATCCTTTCATTATAAACTTCTTAACCACCCAAATCCACTA
>NW_027108514.1:575794-580361 GCF_000696795.3 Halyomorpha halys
ATCTAGCCCGAACCAGATATCAATCCTTTCATTATAAACTTCTTAACCACCCAAATCCACTAATTTCTGATCAAATCCACCATTTTGTAAGTATTTGTAAAATAAATTTAGTTTAATATTAATTCAAATTTAATTATTAATTTTAAGACTGAAAAAACAGTAAACTACGCGTTTATTCCATTTATAACAGCACTTACTAGACAAACGATCTAAACTTCCAATCCATTACAAAAGACTGATCTACATGACAATAATAAGGCCTATCTGGACATACAGAGTTCAGCTTCGGTGCTTGACCAAAATTTCGAATTCCTGTAGTATCCAAAATTCTTCGTTAAATCCTCAATGCTCCTTAATTTGCCGCAAATAAAATCATCTATAGTGCCCCATATGTAACCGATCTAGCCCGAACCAGATATCAACTCTTTCATTATAAACTTCTTAACCAGCCAAATCCACTAGTTTCTAACCTTGCTTCCGCGCATGAAAAGAAGATGGCCACAAGACCTACTAATGTAAAAACGTCACGTGTGCCACCAATGGGTAGTTTCTCTACCTATCTGTATCATACCATTATAACTGAGATAAAATTTACTGAATGTATTATTATGTAAATATAGTTGTAAATGTCAATAAATAAATAAATTAAATTATTTTTTTGAGAAGTTTGGATTTGTATGAAACTTCTCTTAAATATGCTAAAAATTTATAGATTAAAAAAAATTCTACAACTTTGGAGTTTCAATTAAAATAAAATTGTCTTAAGCTCTTAAAGCGCAGTAAATTGCTGCAACGTTTCTTCGATTCGCACATCAGAACAGAAAAAGACAAGAAAACATAAATGGAGGTAAAATACAATCTCATATCATCTTGAGATAACATAGGTCTCTGTTGGACTCTTGATGTGAGATGTGCTTTTTTTTTTATAACAACAAACAAATAAAAAATAGCAAACTTATTACTCTATTTTAGGTAATATGAGATTCTGAAAATTAGGTAATAAATTGTTAAAGTTATTCTTAGCTTCATTGCTTTGTGTTAATAATTATGACTTTCTGGCCAGTTTATAATTTTAAGCCGATACTTTAAATTAAAAATAAACGTATATTTCAAAGATTATATATAATATTACAATATTGTTATTTCTCTATATTATTCATTTTTATTAAAATGGGGAGTGGCGTGTCTCAGTGGTAAGGTACTATGCTACTAACTCCTAGGACTCGGATTCTAACCTGTCTGTGACAAAACATTATTTATTACGTTACTGTAGTCTTGAGTTGGAGCTGTGGGATCGCGATCCTTCGGTGGGTCCATTAAGCCTCATAAATTGGGTACATTTAATTAGAGAAAAATCTGGTGGTCGAGAGTGATTCTGATCTAATCGCCTCCTTGCTCAACCGATGGTCTAGAAACTATACTACCTTACAAAGTACTGCACTCCAGACCCTTCATGGCCTGTATTAATCCTTTTTTTTATTATTATTTAATTGTTTATTTATTTATTATTTTTAGTATAATATTATTCAGGATCCTTACACAAATTTCTTGACATCCGTTGTAATATAGAGTTATTTTTTAAGCCCGATAGAACTTGAAATTGTAAAAAATAACACAAAAAATTAAATTGTAATCAAAATTTTTTTTATTCGAAAGATCAATACGTGACATTAACATTTGAAAATGATTTCGGGCATATGGGCACCGCGGCTGTTCTTGACGAAGCGCATTCTGTAAAATTGTGTTCAGCGCTGAGGCGCATTTTTGGCTTAACGGGTTTGTTAATAAGCAAAATTGCCGCATATGGTCGTGCGATTTGACACCTCTTGATTATTTCCTGTGGGGCTACGTGAAGTCACTGGTTTATGCTGATAAACCAGCAACAATTGACGCCTTGGAGGCCAGCAGTGCTCGAAAAAGTGGCCCAAAATTGGACGTCCAGAATGCGCTTCGTCAAGAACAGCCGCGGTGCCCATATGCCCGAAATCATTTTCAAATGTTAATGTCACGTATTGATCTTTTGAATAAAAAAAAAATTTTGATTACAATTTAATTTTTTGTGTTATTTTTTACAATTTCAAGTTCTATCGGGCTTAAAAAAACACCCTATATGTGTAATTTATTTTCAAGTTGGATTCCTAGTCAACATATTGGAATTTGTCTTTATCTTAAAAATGATACGCTGTTTTCTAGTTTTCTTGACAAATTTTGATTACCATGCAAAGCAGGAGAATTTACATAGAAATAATTGCAATGAAGCCAACCCCAGCTGGTATAGTCATGTATTATGGCGAATCTGTCTTCTCGATAAAATATGTAGAACATATTCCATGAATAAATTTATGTAATGTGAAGAGTGAGGGGGGAGCCCTAATGTGATGGGGCAATGGTCGAGGGTGAAAAATTGAAATAATATTCATCCTCAATATCTTACTTCTAGGCTGTGAACACCGTTATTAAATACTGAATAATATAAAGATTATTAAAAAAAAAAAATAAACATAAAATGTAAGATTTTTTATTACTATAGTATATAACATCATCTGGAAGATGATCTGAATGTAGTCAAAAGAACTCAAATAGTAAATAAAATATTAATTATGAGTTAATATTTCGCCCCACTTTTCAGGGCTAAAAAAGATAAAACAACTAAAATAATGTACATTAGAAAGCAAAAAGTTAAAAAAATAATATTAAATTTATAAATTATAATTTAATATAATAATATAATAAAAAATATTTTTTCTTTCAAATGTGAAGTAAATTTTTTAACCGTCAAATTTCCCCACTCCTCTAACCTGTTGATACCTGCATCCACCTCAAGCGTATTCTCTCGCTTTCCTTCATTCTGAAATTGGACTTTCCTATTTAATTCATTTTTTTTTAAACCTTTTTATTCTTATTTCCATTTTTTCCCGTATTTTGTTGGGTACTTAATTTTTTTTTTTGTTTTGAAAGGGCGTTTAACAGCCTGGTCATCAACGCCCGTTGGTTGTTGGTTTTGGTAAGGCCTAGTTGTTCCATAGTCATAGCTTTGGTATGGTGTACTGATCTGCACCAGTGGGACTCATTTCAGTGAGATTTGAAATATTATCTAGCTAGGCAATTATAATTTGTTCAATAATCGTAACAATAGTGGAAAGGATGATGAAAAGCAGATAAGTAACAATTCTAATTTTAAAAATAAGGCATTTAAATAGATAATTATAATAATTAAAGGCTGATTATGAAGTTAGTCTTATGAATGAATATAATGATTCTTTCTATTACGGATTCGTCGTTTTTCAGCGCCATTGGGACATTTGTTGGTATCCCTAACGAGTTATTTTATTAGATTAATTTTTATTTATATATTCTTGTTTGAGAGTGATTTAGTTTATTTAAAAACAATATTTGATCCTTTTTCTCAACTTTATTCTTTTTAAAAACCTTCCAAACGTTTCGACCACTTAGGTCATTTTCAAGAATACTTTTACTTTATTGTCATTTTCTTTTTTTAAATTCTTAAAAATGCCGGCTAATTGCCTTTGTCCCATATAATTTCTTCTATATAATTCTTTCCTAAATTTAAAATTTATACTAACCACATTTCTTTCTATCATTTACATTTTCAAACTTTAAACAGAACCTACCTTCAACAGGTTAGGACTCTGTTATCGCCTTATCATATAACATAATTTTTCTTAAAACATTAATTTACATTTTCAATATAATTTAATTAACATTTATTACAAATTTTTCTACTTACAACACAAACATTTTTTAATATATTTAAATTCTATAATTAATTTATTCCCCCCTTTTTTTAATTTATTTTTTAACATATTTACTTCTCTATTCACACTTTTACTATTGCATATTTATTCCATTTATATACTTGTACAATTTAAGGATTTGAACATTTTTTTTTTCATCTTTTTTGTATACAATTATTACATATTTATTCTGCTTAAAATTTCTGAATAGTGGTGGTTCACTCCCTTAGAATCTGATTTGAAGTTGACAGTATAATTTATATTTTCTGAGATATAAATCGATTCTAATATCTTTCCTCTAAAATTATTATTAAATCAAATTTATGTTTATTTTGAACAACATGTTGAACCAATGCTGTTTTTTTGGGTTCCCTTTCCCTATTCTTTACATTTCCATGTTGATACATCCTGTCTTTTATATACTGTTTTGTTTCACCTATATATATGGCTGGACAATTAATGCATGGAATTTTATACACTAATCCCGATTGATATTTACTGTCTATTGGGTCTTTTGTTCTGCTATAAAATATATAGAATTATATAGAAGAAATTAAGGTATCCTTGAAAATAACCTGAGGGTCGAAACGTTGGAAGGCTTTAAAAAGAATAAAGTTGAGAAAAAGGATCAAATATTGTTTTTAAAATGAGTTATTTTATGATAATTACATCATTCAAAGATGTGATTGACGGTCAGATTACCATTACATTTTGGAGGGGCCTCTCCTTTTATGAGTTGGATATGATTTATTCGAGCATGTCCTATCTGAGTTACTGTATATGCCTATATATTGTAAGATTTTATATATATA
>NW_027108514.1:580491-591524 GCF_000696795.3 Halyomorpha halys
AAACAGATATTGTGTAAAAAAAAAAAATTTTTATTATATATCAATACCTAACCAGTACATCTTGTGTCATCAGACTTTTAGGATTATTTAGAAGATATTTATCATTATAGCGATTGGATGAGGATCCAAAAAAATCAAAAAGGTATCATATGTAAGATCTCTGCTTATTTTAACTTAAGATTTCCCTTTGATAATAATAAATCAAACCTTAATCATAGATTTTACTTTATAAATGTAAGAGAGCTGTAGACTCGACTACCGTTAGGGCGTACAGAGGAGTCTAGACAGACTGCATCATGGAAGAGTTGCTATATAAAGCTGGATATCTATTTCGGGTATGGGTTCCCTCCGCATTGAATATTCCGCAGCTTTTTATAACTGCCTTTAGTATTCATATATTCGGATCTGTAAGAGGAACCGGTTCCCTTCTGGCAAATACTGTTAATCAAATCATCTCTCGGCTAGGAAACGAAACGAAAGCATCTACATATCTAAGACATTTTTTCTCGTTCCAGTTTAATTATAAATTAAATCTACTCGTTAATATTGATATTTAAAAGAGTTGTGTTAAAACTTTCCGGTTTTAAATAACTGAATTGAAATCGAATAAACTACTTTTTATATGAGTATAATGTGTAATCAGATGCAATAGCAAAAAATACATAAATCAGTTCTAACTGGTCTAGGCTACAGGTATTCATTGATTTTCAGAATTTTCTAATGTTTATTACAACATTGTAGGAATAAAATGACAGTAAATATTTATTTTTATTGAGGAGTAGATAGTTGACCATAGATTAATGATTGGAGAAGTTTGTCGGGGGGTGCGGTCAGCAAAGAACAACATAAAAAAACAAAACCATATTTATTTATTTTATGCCCTCGTTTCGACCTGAGTATCAGGTCTTCATCAGGGAACAAAAGAAATAACACCAACATTTAGAGAAACATAAAATTGAAAAGGAATAGTATACAAACAAATTTTGAATAATACAAAATATTGGATTGAATCATAAATGATAAAAAAAGTGATAACCAATAATTGAAAAGTAAAACAAATTTATTGGTAATCGTGGGATTAGATGGAAATAGATTGAAAACAGTGAAAGTTGAAATATAATATCATGTAGGTTAGAAGATATCTATAAGATAAGAATATGATGATATAATATGAATAAGATAATAAAAAAAAAAACTAGTATTGAATCTACAAATTGAACAATATGACAGAAAATGAAATATAGTGAGTGACTTATATCCGAATTACAGTGTGAGTATTAACTTATATACCTATACCTAAAAATATAAATATATATATATATATATTTACTCATGTAGAAACGTCGGCATAAAATAAATAAATATGGTTTTGTGTATTTATGTTGTTCTTTGCTGACCGCACCCCTCAACAAACTTCTCCAATCATTTATTTTTATTGTGTAATAATATTTTCTGTCTTATTTATAGAGAATGATAAAAGGGATCATAGAGATCATTCACACCATATTTACGAATATATAAATTAAATGATAACAAAAAAAAGAATAGAAGACAAAAAATGAATATAAAAATATAATAAAATAAATAAATAATATATTAATACTAATTTAAAAAATAAATAATAATATTATATATATATAAAATTAAATAAAATCTGTACTGCTACAACCCATGAAGAGTTAGCTCACTATTCTTGTCACTGCACTTTATTAGGAAGTAACGTTACCAACGGTTCTGCAAGGAAATGATTTGGCCAGAATTATGCTGGGATGATAATAATCTGCCACAGCCGGATTCGAACGCTTTTGAGTTAGCAGCCCTTTCCCTTACTAATGAGCTTCCTACTCCAACAAAATAAATTCCGTTGAGTCAGCCCTGTGGGTTGAGGAACCCTCCAGGGTCCACCCAGCCTCATAAAGTGTGTACCCTTAATTGGGTAAAAATCGAACAGTCGATCGTGATTCTGTCCAAACCACCTCCTTGCACAACCATTTATGCAGCTTTTTACAATGTACAGATTTATTTATTTTTTAATATATGTAAATAAATAAAAACAAAATCAAGCCTTAAGTAAAATAATCACTAGATTAAAATCATTCCTATTTACAATATTTACATTCAGCTTGAACTTCGAACCGAGCTCTTCCTCCCCATTTATGGAGGAAAAATCAGGACTCCTTAGATCCCGCCGCTTCCGTCTCAACTGCGTCATTGGTATTTAAAGCCAGTAGAGGATGAGTGAGGTCGCTACCCGCAGACGCTCAAGACTTGAGTGGAGTATCTGGCCATTACCGAAACTCAAATGTAATTATTTATAATGAGTCTCTGGGCCCCTGGTGTTACAACCTTCGGGGAGGATTATAGGGATGGGTAGCACTAGATAGGGATTGGGCTTAGGGATTAGGATCATGAGTGAGTGTCTCATGGAATGTGTTGTATTTGGATTTAATAAGGTCTGATACAAATGGGATATTAAGGTCATGATGTATGGTACTGTTGGTTACATAGTAAGGAACATCGACTATTGTTTGAACGACTTTCGACAGAAAATTAATTATTAATTTTTAATTATGTATATCTTATACAATTGTAGTGATATTCTATGAAACATTTCGCAATGCAAATTGTATCTATATTACACCACAGTAATATTTAAATCAGTGATATAAGAAACTTTTAAGTGTTTATTTTTATAGCATATTTAATATTCGTTATGCTTCCATTTTGTTAGCATAGCCAAGTTTCAGGGAGCGTAAACGCTAAAGTGCAACGTATTTCCGCTCTTTTATAATAATATTAGTCCAGTAATATGAAATGTAGGTCATCTTCCAACTTTTATCCTTATTAAAACAAGATGGTGAAAACTAATAAAAAGTTTAAGTGAAGTGAGTGGCAAACTGTTGAATTCATAAAATTATCTAAAACTGAGGCCATTACAGGGAACTTTAGACATAAACATAAAAACGAATAAGTTCAAAATTCAAAGTTTTATTTTTATTATTTTTACACTTATGAAATATTCTTTACTTCGGTGTTTCGAATCTCTTCAGGGCAGATATGCTCAAGTCTTTTTTTTTCTTTTATTTAGTTGACTGACTCGTCCTCAAAATGTTTTCTATAAAATATCATTATTTCACTTTTTGCTAAGCCACTCCTGACATATCAACCTTTTCTGAAGTTAAATTAAGTTTTAACATTAAGATTATCAAGGAAAAAAGGTTAAATTTATTTGAAACTATCCTTAAATATGGTAAACATTTAAAAATTCAAGGAAAATGTTTTTGGACCTTTTCAAACATTTTTTTATTTTATTTTCCTTTTATAAATTTTTTTATGCATCTATATTTTTAACTATTTAATAAATGGCTATATTAAATAATAACAAATTTTTACACAATATCTCTTTAAAGTTTTGTCATCTTTTATTCTTTTAAAAGGATTAAAAGAACAACATAAAAGCGGAAATCAATGGTTTTCAAATTACAAATCGAAATTTGGTAAATATTATTTTTTAGATTGACCATTAAAGAAATAGGATTAATGGACAGGTAAAATAGATTTAAAATGCAAATTATGAAAGTAAAAAAAAAAAAACACAACAAAAGAAAAAATAATTATAATAATAATAGAAAAATAGTTGATAAACAGATCCGAAAACTATTAATATATTAGAGTACAGGATTTTTTTGGTGTGGTGGTGGGTGGGAGATAGGTTTCCAGTTTTGCTCCTCAACAATAATACCTGGCGAAAACTTAATGACAAAGTGATTTAGGACCGTCACTTTCTGGGGGGTCTTAGTGGGGCGGGCCCGAAAAGGATTGCCTAGTGTTAGGATCCCCTCTTGTGAGATTAGGACATGTCGGACATCAACCATCGTACTCACTATAATTATCAGTTTGAAAGTTGAGATATGTAAGGCTATCATGAGGGGGGGCGAAAGAGAAGGGTTATGATAATTCTGTGTTGTGATATGGTAATGAAACCAAGTGCACTACATATCACTGTTGTTTTTTTTATCGTGATACATCCAACAGAAATTTTTTTTGTTTTGTGGTGATCAAATTATATAGTTATGGTAATCATTTGATGCAGAACTTAATGTGTTTTAATTTATGTTGCTATAATTTTTTCGCTAGTATTAACCATTTACGAGTTAATCCTAAGTAAAGCCTAAAACCAGAAAAAAAGTGTAATTAATTTCTTTATCAAACTAAATTTTTTAACCGTTCGGAATTGCTTTCTGTAAATTAATTTATTATAAATCTATTTCCATATTATTCAGTACTAATTTAAAAATAAAACATAATTTTTACTCTGATAATAGAAAGCATTATAATTTATTTTTCCATTTGGCACCGCTTTCATCTACAAGTTATAAAAGTTTTTCTGTTTGTTCTGGTTCAAACTTCTGACTCTAAGCTGTGAATGAGTTTTTTAGTTCATATTAAAAAAGTTTCTCCGAAAATTGAAAAAGAAAGTTTTGATGAATTTTAAACAAGACATTTTCAATGTTTAAAAAAAACAATGTTAGACTAGTATTTTTACATTAGAAGCAATAAAACTTTTTTTTTTAATTAACAACTGTGTTAACTGATAAAGACAAGAAGATGTAAGGTGAATTATATAACAATGGCATGAAGAATCAGCTCAGTGGTAGAACTCTAATTACATTAATAAATTAGAAGGTCACGAGGCTATCTTCTTTTCTGAAGCTTTAGAATTGATGGATATGAACGAATGGACATGTGGTTCGAACCTAACCTACAATGTATGAAACATCGAGGTCCCAACGAATGACAGTATTTGTAACAATTTAAGGAGCATTAAGGATTTTACCAAGAATTTTGGATGGGATACGAGAGGAATCAGATGGTTGAGTGGAGGCCCAATGCTCAAATCCGTATGCCCAGATAGGTCTTATTACAGTCATGTAGATCAGTCATTTGTAATGAATTGGAAGTTTAGACCGTTTGTCCACTTACAGTTTTGTCTGTATAACTGAAAAATACAAATAGACGGAAGGTGAATTATATTACAATAATATGATATTGTTTTTATGAAGAATCTGTCTATTAGTAGAGCTCTAATAACATTTATAGATTAGAAGGTCTCGAGCCCATCTTCTTTATCATGGAAGGGTCAATAGCTGGTTCTGACCATTGGGTATTTAAGATTTATTTGTAACAATGTAAGGAGCATTGAGGACTTTACGAAGGCATGGAGTCCCAAAGATTAACTCCGTAAGTCCAAATAGATCTTATAGTCATGTAAATGAGTCTTTCGTAATTTTTTTTAATGTCTTTACTGAAATTTACAACTGTATATTATATTATACATTCAGTAAATTTGATCTCAGTAATAATGACACAGGCGTGTAGAGAAACTATCCATTAGTAGCATTCTAATGACGTTTTTACATTTTCAGGCATCTTGGAGGATTATCAGGAATGAAAGAGGAGGCAAGGTTAGGAACTAGTAGGTATGGGTGGTTAGGGAGTTTATAATGGAAGGAATGATATCGGATTCAGGCTAGATCGGCAACATAGGGGACATTGAGGTCCTGATGGATGATTTGATTTTTGACAAAGTAAGGAGCATTAAGGATTTTACGAAGGATTTTGGACTGTAAGGATTGGATTCGAGAGGAATTAGATGGTTTAGTTTTAGCAAATTTAATCTTCTTTAAATGATGTTCTGTTAGGATTTCTTGTGGTGTAGATAGTTTCAATGATATGAGCTTAAAAATAATTTTGTTTAACGTTTTTAAGCAACCACAATTTTTTATTCCCCCAAATTCTAAGTTTTTTAAATATTAAGTTTTTTATGTATGAATTTAATTGTGACTGAATAAGGTGGATACAGGATTTTACGAAGGATTTTGGATTGGATACGAGAGGAACTCGAAGGTTTAGTGGAGCCTCAAACCTCAACTCCGTATATCCAGATATGCCTTATTACAGTCATGTTGATCAGTCTTTTGTAATGTGTTGGAAGTTTTGACCGTTTGTCCAGTAATAGTTGACGTGCAGTTTTCTCTCTTGTGTGAGGATTCCAAGATAGACGTTTGTCCAGTTTTAGTCCAAGGTAGCGGATCTGTTCGACAGGGGTAAGAGTAACATTATTAAATGAAACTATAGGGGAGTCGGTAGGTTTACGACGAAGATAAAGATGATTTTATGGGATTTATTTTTAATCTTCCAATTTCGACACAATTCTTCGAGGGCTGTGATATGGGATTGGAGAGTTATGTATGCAATTAAAGGGTTAGCTAACTGTTATTACTGTCTGTCCAAATGCCCTAGAGAGCGAATCTGTTCAACAGTAATTAGTGAAAAATTATCAAATGATATTACAGGTTAGGAAGTAATAGGTTTACGAAAAATAATAAAGATAATTTTGGTAATATTTATGTTTTAGTACAATTTATATTCATGATAAGAAATTATTCATTTTAATCCTTCAGCTTTTACACCTTTCTTGAAGGGTTTTGATAAGGGATTTAATTATACATAGCTAATTATAATTAAAATATGGTTTAAAACATATTTTAAGTTTCTAAAGCCATAAAAGCTCCTATAAAGGTCACAGAAATAAAAATTTTAAAAATAAATATTTATCGAGTCTTTTAGTTCTTTTGCTATTTCTGTAATTTCAATTTACAATTTATGCATAATACATTCACGATATGTTAATTAGTTTATGCATGTATTAAATCTCCCGCATCATACGACATTCATTTACTGTGTCTTAACCAGTATGAAAATGAGGAGGGTATGAAAAAAAAAAAAGACATTCATTTACTACCTAACTTTGAGTTAAATTGAAATTTTTTGTACAATAAAACATCTTTTTTTTAACCAGGCCCTATCCGGGATTTTTTCAAGCAATATGCAATACTCACCTTCCCCGGGCATTTGTGAGGCCCGTCAGCCAATGGGTGGCACTCAAAAAAATAGGCGTGAGTGTGACGGACCCACCCTATGAAAACCACGTCAAGAAACGCCCGATGTATTTCTTAAGTAAATCGCGAGAGGCCTTGGATCTCTACGGCCTGTCGTGCCAACATACAACATTCATAACAATAATAATAAAGTTATTGATATTGAAATCATATTATTTATTTATTGATGTTTTGAATAAGAAACCATTATGAAATAATTTAAAGATTTTTTTTTTAATTTTAATTAATCCAACAGCTCCAATTTTTCTCATAATTGCTATTCCAATTTAGGATAAATT
This sequence comes from Halyomorpha halys, assembly GCF_000696795.3. Classification (NCBI taxonomy): domain Eukaryota; kingdom Metazoa; phylum Arthropoda; class Insecta; order Hemiptera; family Pentatomidae; genus Halyomorpha; species Halyomorpha halys. The sequence goes on from NW_027108514.1 coordinate 587,732, forward strand.
TAATTTACATTCGATTAAGTTACTGATCTTCTAAGCTTTAAATTAAAAAGTACATCCCTTCCCCTAAAAAAAAATAAATAAATAAATTCGCTTGAAATTACGACGAATACATTAAATACAAAATGTATGCGGAGATAAGTGGACTTAATTACCGTTGGAAAGCTCGTTAACAGCTGGGAGTGTCATTTAAATCAGGACACACCGCATTGCGGTACAGAGAAAAAGTCCCCTGTTATTTTCTCTCGTTGGGGGGGGGGGGGGGGCATTCACTGTGAATTTATATTTTTTAAATAATTAAAAATATATTCCAGTATTTTAACTAAGTTCTGAAGTATAAGCCGTACATTATACTAGTATAATATAATATCAATGAGCGACCAAAAGAATACAATCCAATAATTTTTGTCAAACTTAAATCTGTCTATTATTTAATAACGTTTGTAGTGATCAACATATAATATTTTATTTTACATATTATCACCGTGTAATATTCTATTACACATATAAGATGGAAAAACAAGAATGAGTCGTAAAAAATAAAGTAAAAAGTAAAAATACAATCTGAACTTCGGAATACATGTTTAAATAAAATAAGTCGTGTCCAATTTAAGTCTTGAAACAATCTTTTTTTTTTTTTAAATTCCTACGTTTCGGCCAATTCAGCCATACTCAAGGACAATCTTAAATATAAATTGTCTCCTTACATCCAATAATTTAAAAAAAAACAAAAACATTGTTCAGGCTATTCTGCCCAGATCATTAATTTCAGTCCAATCACCCTATTTTATCACTTTTTTATTAAACTTTTAATTACAGATTAATAGTTTAACTTAACTATTATCACAATATAATTTTTTAAAAATTGTGATATGAAAGCGTTAATAGTGGTAAATCGATTTTTGATAAAATTTTTTAAAAGTTTTAAAATTGTTAAAAGTTACAAAGTAGTGTGATCTAACTGAAATTGATGATCTAGGCAGAATAGTCTACAAAAACCGTTTAAATTATTGATGTGAGTGTAAATTTGAATTTATGATTGTCCTTGAGGATGGACGAAACATAGGACTTGTAAAGAAATAAAGATAGTTTTGAGACTAATTGGATAAAAATTATTTTATTTTATTTTTATTTTTTTTAAACGCCGAAACGTTGGACCTATAGATTGTTTTAAGACTTAAATTGGATAAAATTTATTTTATTTAAACAATAATAACCAGTCTCAAGAAAGTGAAAAGATTATATAAGTTTATATAATTTATATTTACTTTCTTCTTGACCATTGTAGGTATATATATTTTTTGTGGATCTTGAGGATCAGACAAGAACAAAAAAAAAAAAAAAAAACAATTTTAGGCGACATTTCACATAAAACTACATGTACATTTTGAAATTTATGATTAACAACTATTAGAATTAAAACATTACTATTAAAGTTTGCTCTACTTTTTTTTATTAAACAATGTTTTTATTTTAATTGTTGTTAATAATTTATGATTATTATATTATATTATTACGATTATTTTAATCACAAATTACACTATGTACTCATAGTTTTATAGTAATTAGTTGAATAAAACGTTTCCTAAATATATAGTTATATTTTTGACTGATCCTTAAGGCCCGCAATAAAAAAAAAAAAAAAAAAAATATATATATATATACACACACAGAATACTAATAAATTCCAGTTTGCACAACAAGTAGAACTTCGTTACGTATGGAATTTTATCGCAATTTTTTCGTTATTATTGACTTGACGAAAATGCCACTAGTGTTGGGGCCACATCTTGGTTGTCCTAGGGACACCCTACACTATGTCCAGAATAAGCTGGGTTCTTCGGATAATTAATTTGGGTATTAACTATTGCGTTTGGTAGAGGGTGAAAACAGATAAATGATAAATTGGAATAAAGGGTTTACTGCTTTACTGTAACAAGGTAAGATAAGCACTGTTGTATTTATGAATAGTTAATTTTGCACTTGTAACTGTCAATAAATGTTTCATTACACTGTGTGGTATATTAGGTGAAATAGACACTATGTTCTATGATAGACACAAACTGTTAAGGTGAAAAGGAAGTAAAAATAACAACTGATACACTAGGTAAGACAAACAAAACACACTCATCACACTGTTATCTCCAATCCAAAGAGGTTATACTGCAGTAGTTAGGCATTACCTCTAAGCAACAGCTCACACAGAGATTCTTTCACAGTTGAAATACGATGAGTTTGGAATATTTATAGTTTAGGATTTCTAGTACTCTTACCCCTGTCGAACAGATCCGCTACCTTGGACTACATTTGGACAAAGGATTAACCTAGAATCCTCACACCAGATTGAAAAGACAGGAAACTGCACGTCGATTTCGACTATTACAGCACTTACTAGACAAACGCTCTAAACTTCCAACACATTACAAAAGAATGATCTACATGACTGTAATAAGGCCAATCTGGACATATGGAGTTGAGCTTTGGGGCTCCACTAAACCTTCGAATTCCTCTCGTATTCAATCCTAACAATCCAAAATCCTTCGTAAAATCCTCAATGCTCTTTAATTTGTCACAAATAAAATCATACATAAAAACCTTAATGTTCCCTATGTAAGCGATCTAGCCCGAACCAGATATCACTCCTTCCATTATAAACCCTCTAACCACTCAAACCCCCTAGTTTCTAATGTAAAATGTCATTAGAGTGCTAACAATGGGTAGTTTTTCTACACGCCTGTAACACTCCAATTTAACTTCGATCAGATTTACTAAATGTATTATAATGTACAGTTGTAAATAGCAATAAATAAATATTAAAAAAAAGAATTTCTAGTATTGGGGTAAAGGAATAAAAGTGGCCTGAACAACTAGATATAAATTTATTTATTTATTTTTTTAGACATTTCTTTTAGTTACATAATCGCGTGTGTTTTTATTATTTTATTTTAAATAAATCAATTTATAAGAATTGGCAATACTATAATTATCAAGTACCGAGTAATTACCATAACAGCTTTCTACATAAGAAAGTATATATATTTTTTTACAAGACATCTTTCTCTCCAGCTACTGCATTGATAACACCATAACCGGAACCTGGAATTCTACCCCTCATCAGAAGATGAATGTAGGAAGGAGACAGTGCCTCCATGTTCGCTATAAAACAATCCGCATCAGATATTCCGGAAGGGCGCTAGCTCGACCCAAGAATAACAAGAGAGCGCCCTCTTGTGTTTATTACTCTGTGTATTCTTCCGCCTACTTGCTATTTCGGCCGTAAACCACCGGCTCCTCTTATGCAATCTTTTTTTTCTGCTCCTTTAAATCATTATACGTTCCTAGAAATGTCATATTTAGATCATATAATGGCTATTGAATGAAATTATGAAAAGTGGATGCAATAGGGGAAAACAGTTTTCTTTATATGGGTGCCGGGTTACGTGGGGATTGCTGGAAATGAACTGGCGGACATTGCAGCTAAACAAGCACTTGCTCTTCCAGGTCAGGGCGCGGCCATTCTGACACCACAAGAAATAAGTCTTCCGATGAAATATCAGCTAGTTGGCTAGCCATGTGAATTGAAAGCCCGCCATCAAATTAAAAACTATTAAATAAACTATGGATCACATCAAACCATTCCAATAGATGGGAGGAGGTAGCTATAGCCAGATTGAGAATAGGTCATACGAATTTAACTCATACCTCATCAATATAAATTCCGAGTTGAAGTGGCTCTATCCAACCTCCCGAAGGCAATACCTCCTTGGTGTTTTTCTATTCCAAGTTCTTAACATCA
>NW_027108514.1:592046-598368 GCF_000696795.3 Halyomorpha halys
CCAAAATGTCAATACTGCAACAGCATACTTACAGCCAGTCACATATTTGAAGAATGTCATTTCTATTTCATGAACTTAAATAGATTGGGAGTGGGACCGAGTGTATCGGATGCTCTGAATGATGACCAAAAGAACGTGGAAATAGTCTTGATTTTCTTTTAAAAAAATGGCCTTTTGAATAAGATTTAAACCCGAAAGTTTGTTATACGTACTAAATAATTCTAAAATAAGTAATTATTTGATTTTTTTTTCGTATTTATTTAAAGAGTATCAAATCTTGAAGTAGAATTATAAAGCACGAAACATGGGCGTTGATGACCTCAGGGTTTTACGCCCTAAAGCCCCAGCCAACAACAAAAATGAAAAGTGGATTGATATCAAACCGTTTCGAAAATAGAGATTGTTCATTTTACAGTTGTTTAGGTTAGAAAAAGTAATTCCATAAATACTCTGTATAGTTTTATAAATAAAATACCGCTTTCTCAAATTAGATACTAACTAACATAGGACATTCCTCTTCATTAGCACTATTCAATTACAAATCAATATAAATTGCTCCAGCAATCGAATCGTATATCGATATTTCAATTAATCGAACTGACCGTAATTGAAAGTGATGACCCCCCGTGGAGAGGGAAGGGGGAAGGGCGGAAAGAATAGATTAGCGGGAGGCGTCGGGACCGTTAGCTGGAGCCTGTGACGTCATACGTGTGACATCACCGATGTCCTTTGTCGAGATGACGTCCCCGAGAAGCTGGGAAAGTCTATACCTTCCATTTGCTAAAAGCTTTCCATGTCAGTCTATTTGCTAGTTGTCTCCCTGGACCGCTTTATCGATCGCCTGTCTCCTATTGTTTAAAGTGTATGTTGAAAGAGTCTAGCAGTGGGAAAATAATCCCTTATTTACTAAGTAAATAGGATAATGTACTATCGTTTTCACAAATGATCGCTTATTTTCTAAGTAAATAGGATAATGTACTATCCTTTTCACAAACAAAATATTTTTTTCTTTTATTTCCAGCTCGATGATAATATATAAAAAAAAAATTATTTTTTGATCCTTACACACTTTTAAAATTTAATGGAAAAGTGACTTAGGGTGATATTAATAACCTGGGCAGAGTAGCCTGCAAAACGTTTTTAAATGATTGGATGTGAGGTGTCAATTTATATTTAAGAATGTCCTTGAGGATGGCCGAATTGGCCAAAACGTTGGACGTTTAAGAAAATAAATTTGGAACAAATTAATGTATATAAGCAATAAAAGCAGTTTCAAGAAAGCGAAAAGATTGTATATATTCTGATAATTAATAAATTCTATTTTACCGTACACAGATGAACAGAGGGTTGTAGCCCTAAAGATTTATAAGAAATTAGCGACAGAGCCGAGAGATCAATTGATCTGCCACGCCCTACCACACCCAGTCCTTTCTGGTTTTATCTCGTGCCTTCGATTGTGCATGGTGCCACGGCTAGAAGTATTCTATTTCCACATTTCTGGAAAAAAAAATTAGCTAATGACCATATTTTAATCTGATTCCGAAATAACATTTTGAACCAAAACTAAATTCTGCTTTAGTGTACTGTTTATCTATTTTTTCGGATTGAAATTTGAAAAAAAAAATAATAGTTTGTCGTTATTTTTGCCCATAATGTCTAACTATTCTCCCCTCTCCCGTATACTGAGCCATAAGGGAAGCAAAGAATTTTGAACAAAATTATATTTAAAAGCGATAATTGTTTGAAGTAAATTATTATCCAAAATATAACGAAAAGTTATTGAAATCAAAACTAAGTCAAATCTACAGTTAAAGTGTTACATATTTTTAAGTCCAAATGGAACGCATCGTTATAAGTTGACCTATTGTTGATTGACGTTTTTGTTGTGATTCACGTCCTATATAATTAAAGGTCCTTTATAAATCTGTGAAGGCTTAGGGGTACTGTGTTATTTTGTAGGGAAGTACTATTACTAAACCAACGGTTGTGCAAGGTGGTGAATATACCCGCTTTATGAGGCTGGGTTGACAACAGAGAGCTCCCAAACCCACAGGGCTGAATAAAAAAATAATTATCAACTAGATTTGAGCCTGGGTCTTGGATTTAGTAGCCCAATGAGTTATAGTGGTACAGTTTTTTTACATTTCATTTATTATTAATAAAAAAAAAAACAGTACCATTATAATTCATGGAGGTTCAGGGGTTCAAAATTTTTAATAAAGTACTATTTCATGCACAAACGTTATGGAAGGAGGTGAATCTTTTAAGATTAAAGATTTTCCCCACTTATAGATAAAACTTTTTAGAGGCTGGGTATCTATAGGGCTCCCGAACACACAGGGCTGACTATCAGTTGAATTAACAGAATAAATAATTATCTGTTATAGCCGGGTTCGAATTAGGACCTATATAGTAACAGTGCCTTATTCACTGAGCTACTCCATTCCCTTATTAGTGCTAAAACAAATGCAAATACCAATGTTCAATTTATCTTTACCTTACTCTTTTGAACAAGGATTTATGAAATATTCCTTTATTTACGTATGTCTGACCAATGCTCAAAATTTAAATAGTTCTACTTTAGAATGGTTATAATTTGTATAAATTCAAGGATTGAAGATTGTAGCTTATATCGAAATCAACATTAAGTTTTCTTTAAATTAGAACTTTATTCGGATGATTTCTGTTCAAACCTTCTTCGAACTCCAACTTTGGTCAAATTAATTTTTTTTTTTTATTTATTTATTGATATTTACAACTGTGTAAAAAATACAACAAGTAAGTTTGATCATAATGACATAATGATATGATACAGCATGTAGAGAAACTACCCAGTAGTAGAACTCTAAAAACAGTTTACAATATAAGGTCACGAGGCCATCTTCTTTTCAGGCACCTCGAAGGTTGCCAGGAATGGAAAAAGAGAAGAGGAAGCAAGGTTAGAAACTAGGGGGTTTGGGTGGTTAGGGAGTTTATTATGGAAGGAATAATATCGGGTTCGGGCTAGATCGGTTACATAAGGAACATTTAGGTCTTTATGATTGGCTTTATTAGTAACAAAAAAAGGAGCATTGAGGATTTTACGAAGGATTTTGGATTGTGAAGATTGGATACGAGAGGAATGCGAAGGTCTGCGTGCAGTTTCCTGTCTTTTCAGTCTTGTGTGAGGATTCCAGCTTAGTCGTTTGTCGAGATGTAGTCCAAGATAAAGAATCTACAGGGGTAAGAGCCACATTATTAAAGTATACTGGGATGGTGATGGGATTTGTTGGGATTTATTTTTATCCTCCAATTTCGACACCATTCTTCGAGGATTGTGATATGGGATTGGAGAGTTTGGGATGCAATCAAAGGGTTATTACTAACTGTGAGCACACATGTGTCATCGGCATACGTGGTAAGGATAGTGTTAGGAGTTGTTGGGAGTTGAGGAACACCAGCGGATTGAAAATAGTGGAATGAATAGGAACCATTGTGGTTTACTTGGAATAATCTATTAGTAAGAAAGGTCAAATTAATTAAATTTCGTTTCTTCCAATGCGAAACAAAATATTGATCCTCAAGGGGTATCTTTATTTTAGAATAGACAAATATTGAACTTTGCCGTCCAATAGTGGAATAAGAGCCATCCAATTTGAAAGAGAGCAGATTTCCTTTTCGTATTCGGTGGTCAAATATTCAATAGCAGAATTGGATAACTCCCCCCTTTCCTCCCCATCGAAGGAATTAAAGGTTCTGAAAGGGCCTGTTCACTTCTGACCTTTAAATATTAAGGGTGGGCTATACACCCTTGGCGCTCAAGTTTGCCCAAAGGTAACTCCAGTCAGCAAACTTAATATTTCAAATAATACTCGAACAGGGTCTATACTATAGCACTAGAGGTAGTAGCAATTTTGGTCATTATATTACATTATATATTAGGAATCATATTTTAGCAAATTTACTCTACTTTATGTTCTATTAGGTTTTATAGTGTTATAGGTCGTTTTAAAAATTAGAGCTCCGAATGAAAAATTAATTTTTTTTTCAATGTTTTGAAACAGCCACCATTTTGTATTCTCCCTATCTATACTTGGCAAACTAATGAATTTTAACTATTAATTATATACAGTTTTCATTAAAGTGATCAAAAATTGGGATGAAATTAATGACTATTTATTTTTTACAAGCAGAAATATATCTTAAACAACGGAGGCCTCCTACTCTCGCAGGGATTAAATAATGTTAAAAGTGATTAATATATACTATTTACATAATATTCAATAAATAGTAGAATAAAAGAAATACAAATAAAATCTATACCACTACAACCTATCAAAGGTCAGTGGGGCCCTATTCTTTGAGTAATTACCGTTACTAGACATGGTGCAAGGAGATGATTAAATTGGGTTAAATAACTTGGGGTGAAATAACTGATTTTTTTTTTTCGGTTAACTCAGTACAGTAAATATTAACTCTTCTTAAAATCTGGTAATAGAGGTTTTTTGTACTTCTTTAAATCACATTGAAATATTATAGTACAACTTTAGAACCTAAATTTGTTTTAACCTAAAGGTGTTTTTTTATATAATAAATGTCTTCATTGTTTTTCCGAGTCATTTTGTACTGATGTTCAACTGTTTCTCTAACATCTTGCTTTATTCCATCCCTTTTAAATAAAACTTAATTCCCTCAGAAAAAAAATATCATACCACGAGAACTACTACTCCTAAGAAGATAAACAATAATTTGTAGGACATTAAACTACCATTAATTTGAGTGCTAATAGACATCTGTACGTCGAATAGTTTTTGAGATGTTTTCGCACAATCTAATCATTAATTACTGATTTTTAATATATTTCATGAAATGTTGCTGTTAAAAAAGGTTTACTCCGGGAACCATTGAATGTAAATAGCTTTACTATGGCTCATATTTTAGCAATTTTTTAATAATTTATTTATTGATATTTACAACTGTATACATATATAAACATCAAGTAAATTTGCTGTAAGTGATATTATGACATAATAAAAACATGTGGAGAATCTACCCATTGATAGAACTCCAAAAACATTTCTAAAGGAGAAGATCTCGAGGCCATCTTCTTTTCAGACGCCTAGGAGGATTATTAGGTAGTGAAGGAGAAGCCAGGTTAGAAACGAGTTGGTTTGGGAAGTTTATTGTGGAAGGATTGGTATCTGGTTCTGGCCAAATCGGCAACATTTTTGACAAAGTAAGGAGCATTAAGGATTTTGGACTGTAAGGATTGGATTCGAGAGGAATTAGCAAATTTAATCTTCTTTAAATGATGTTCTGTTAGGTTTTCTTGTGGTATAGGTAGTTTCAATGATATGGAGCTTAAAAATAATTTTGTTTAACGTTTTTAAGCAACCACAATTTTTTATTCCCCCAAATTCTACTTAAGCTAATATATTTTGAGTATTAATTATACATAGTTTTCATTAAAATAGTAAAAAAATTGGGGTGAAATTACTGACTTTATTTTTGACTGGCAGAAATATGACTTAAACAATGGAGCTCTCCTACTCTGGCAGAGATAAATTAATGTTTAAAGTGATTAATATATAATATACTATAAATAATAATAAACAAAACAAATCTGTACGACTACAACCTATAAATGTTCAGTGATGCTATGTTTTGTAAGAAATTACTATTATTAGGCATGGTTGTGCAGTTTATGATGCTGGTTGGATACTTTAGGAGGCTTCCGACCCCACAGGGTTGACTCACGGCTACGTTAACAGAAAAATAATCTGTCACAACCGGATTCGAACCCAAGACCTAAGAGTTAATAGCTCAGTGCCTATATTGCACATATATTATGATTATATATGTCAAAATAACAATGTACCTATCTATAATATAAAAAAACTTTTATGTATTCAACAAGTAGTTTATGGTATTAGATAGGTATGTTAAACATATATTTCAGATTGTGATTCTGAAGATAGAGAAGGGCCCCGGAACGTTGATGAAAAAATATGTTTAAAATAAAGATATCAATATGAAGTAGTTTTCATATACAACACTTATATAAGCTGTTCTGTTAGTTTTTACTGACGATAAAGATAATTAATGTATTATTTTAAACTTTCAAATTATATTTTAATAATAATGTTTATTTTTTTACTCCATTCAGTTAATTTTTTTTAATTTATTTATTTAATGTGATTTACAACAGTACAAATAATACATACAATAATTAAATATGTTGTATGTTTCATATACACTTGAAAATCTTGGGAAGGAACCACCCATTGGTGGTACTTCAAGCATTAATGTAAATAAGAAGGTCCCGTGGCCATCTTCTTTTCAG
>NW_027108514.1:599108-601308 GCF_000696795.3 Halyomorpha halys
AAAAAAAAGGTCTTTGTGAATGAGTTTATTTGTAACGTAATAAGGAGCATCAAAGATTTTACGTAGGATTTTGGATTGTAAGGATTGGATACGGGAGGAATTTGATGGTTTGGTGGAGCCCCAGAGCTCAATTCCATATGTCCAAATTGGTCTGATTATCATAGTGAATACTAATTTTTTGTAGTGAATGGGAAGTTTAGAGCGTTTGTCAAGTAAGTGTAGCAATCGGAATCTACGAGCAGTTTCTTATCGTTTCAGTCTTGTGTGTGGATTCCAAGTTGGTCTCTTGTCAAGATGGAGTCCTAATTATCGAATCCGTTCAACATGCGTTAGTGGATTGAATAATGTAAACATAAATGAACAAAGTAAATGAAACATTAAAAAGATGTACTATGAAACGTAAAATTAAATAAAAATAATAAAAGGTTATAGAAAATTAATGAAAAAAAAAATAATAACAGATAACCAGAAGAAATATAAAATAAAGTACAAACTAAGAGATGGAAAAGAGGGGATAAGAATAAAATCAAGAATTAGGGAAGAAAATGAACGAGACAGAAAACATTCCTTTCAGACTAAAAGTCAGAACAAAAAAGAACTTTGTTTTGGTTTAGTGGCGCCAAACTTCATTGGTCATCAACGCCATTTATATTTTATTTAATTTTGCTTATATTCCTTTAATTTTATATATTTTTTAATTTGATTATTTATTAACGAATGGGATGTTAAGGTCTTCGTGAATGAGTTTTCAGTTAAATTAAAAAAAAAATCATTAATTTATATAGGGCAAGAGTTAACTTACTCTGCAACCACGGGATTATAATTTAATAAGGGAAATTGTTCTTAGTGTAGAGGGAAGGTTAATGCGGCTTGCGGTCTCTGGTATATTAAGGCAAGATGGATGGAGCTCATCTCCCTTACAGGTGGTCTCTTAATTCACCCAGTCTAGCAAAATTTAATTTGAACAGGCTCTAAACTATTTCAAAATAAAGCCACGATTATTTGGATATATCACGTTTACATTCCACATAAAATTGTAAACTAAACTGTATCCAGCAACTATTTAGGAGATTTTTTTTTATATCTTTATTTTTAATTAATTTATGATTAATTAAATTTCTATTATTATTACCGTAAAAATCAAGTATTCCCCACCTGCATTAATAACATCATCATAGACTTAGTAAGTTATTAGTAGCTATCCGTGCAGAGTGCTTGTTCGCTCGCTTAAACTTCACAAATCATTTACTGGTCTAACAGAAGGCTGTTGAGGATAATGAGTTCAGTTAATAGACTCGCGTAATAGAGATGGGTCTATGACCCGGCCTCTGCAGGATTTTTTAATTCTATTAGAATGCAGAGATGGCTAGGGGGGCTTTGAAAAGAAAACGAAAAATAGACAACAGCTATTTATTTGCCGACGTTTCGCCCCACTTTGTAGAACTTCACCAGGGCTGTTCCAGTTGAGATATTTTGAAACCTCATTTACAGAAACCAAACACCTTCAGTCAACCAAACAAGCGTTGAGTTTTAACATTCCTCAAGTGGAGCAGCCCTGATGAAGCTTTAAAAAGTGAGGCGAAACGTTAGGAAAGAAATGTTATGATAAAAGATATAAAGATATTAACTTTTTTTTTTAACCGCATCCCTGACCATCTTCATAATAATTTTAAATTATACGGTCAATCATTTATATATAATAGACTATAGAGAATTTGAAGTTCTATCTTCGAAGTGTGAGTCTGTAAGTATGTGTTATAATGTGAAATATGTACCTGAAGATGCCTGAAGATTTTAGTCGAAATTTTGTATTTTACATTGTATTTAAAATGAAAGAAACATTAATTAACCTACGGCAACGGAAAGGTTGAATCAGAAAGGCTTCCATATAGGACCAGTAGCGCCAATGTGGCCAGCATCAAAAGCTTACCTCTTCCAGCGCTCTTGGTGGCAAGAGAAGCAACCAGGAGAGTGTGAGATAGTCATCTTGTCTCAACCAGAGAAGCGTCCATTCTTTATCTTTGTTCAATGATCATTAATATCTACATGAGTGAGTAGATTCTCTTGAGTGGTTCCCAGCAGTACGTAATAATAGATTGCTCTGCCATGGAAGGACACCGAGCCAGGCTGTCGAGAAAGACCGGGATTTACGCCCTCGCCGAGTCGGACCTTCCCAGTTTGATAGAAGAAGAGAATTTCC
>NW_027108514.1:601854-612846 GCF_000696795.3 Halyomorpha halys
GAAGTAAGTCCATCTAGCAATAGTTAACATCCGCATCATCATCAACCACCTCAATGTTAGATCTACAATTTCCATAGCCCAGTCATACAAAATTCTACTAACAATCTAATCATTATGTTTTGTTTCGGTCACCCTCTACACCTCTTGTAACATAAAACAATAGAATTTTATTACATTTAATCATGTTTCATTTTTCAATTATACAGTCCACTCAAACCCTACCAGCCAACCAAAAGTAAAGTGTGTCTTACAATGCGGTTGAAGGCATACTTCATACAAATATTTTATCACTACACTAATAGCATATAAATAAATTTTAATAATAAATAATTAAAAATTATTAAACATTTATAAAAAATCTTTCATTAAATGGATAAACCATTGTACTGCCTTGTCAGAATAATTATCGTCTTAGTTGGGTTTCAGTGTTGTTAAATGAAAAAAGTTAAATAAAGAAATATTTTCTTCTTGTAGCATTTTCATGATGTATTAAGTTCAAAATATTTTATCATGTTAAATAATTTTATAAGTATAGGATTGTGAGCAGCCCTGTTTAAAGTCATGTTAAATGCATAAGAGCTCCTAGCGGATTTTCTGAGCAACTTATTTTATAAACTTTCCTTCAAAAACTTCTTGTTATTGTTTACTTCTAACTTTTGATTAAAGTAATTTATTAGAACATGCTTAAAGTGGAAGTTGTGTGATACTTTGTTCACTGAGTGTCTTGTTGATCTTTAATTTGATCTTGTAAGGAAGAGAATCAAGATGAGCTAATTGACAACTATCATTACATTATTATTATTGTCATCCTTTGCTTTTTTGAGTTATAAAAACATCCAAAACAATACTAACACAATCAAAACACAAACTACAAGCAAGTAACCTAACACAACAAATCGCATACCTGACCATCTTCTTCATAATTTTAAATAATACAATCAATCATTTATATATAATGGAATATTGAAGATTTATATATAGTTTGAAGGTTCTACCTTGGAAGTTTGAGTCTGTAAGTATGTATTATAATGTGAAATTTGTACCTGAAGATGGCGTTTTAGTCGAAATTTTGTATTTAGAATGAAGGAAACGCTAATATAATATTTTACCACTACACTAATAGTACATAAATAAATTTTAATAATAAATAATTGAAAATATTTAGTTAAAAATCAAACATTTATAAAAGATGTTGCTTGAAATGGATAAACCATGGTACTGCGTTATCCGTGTCAGAATAATTATCATCTTACCAGGAAATACTTAACTGTGAAAGTCATAGCTTCATTTTTTTTTCAGTGAAACCCTCTCCTTCAATTTATTTTCCTTTATACCATTCTCTTTTCTTCATTTTTAATTTGGTTCTCACAGTGAAAAGAATAGCTGGTTCGTTTTTTTCCTTAGTTAAGTTATATATTTATAATTTTATTTTACCTATTTTGTGACGTTTTTACTAGTGTTGTTTACAGACAATGTTTTACTAATATTTTTATAATTTGAGATTTGTTTTATACTAATGTAAACGCAGATGTCAAAATATATTTTAATGCGTGGATAAATCATCATGATATTCTGTCAATTTATATAAATGTCAACAAAATATATATTCTATTCCTTAACACATATAAAACATATTCTTTTTTAAGCTTTAATTGATCCATATATTTTCTTTGTTAATAGGTAAGTCCAGTAATCTGCCGTAATATGTTCTCCAGCGAAACATCGGCAACGCTAGGTAAGGGAGAGTCTACTATAATTTAATTTATACATAATTATTTATAATTAATAGAGAGCAGTGTGGCTCAGTGTTAAGGTACTGTGCTACTAACTCGAAGGACCTAGTCGAATCCGGATTTGACATATAATTATTTATTCTGTTACTATATCCGTGAGTTATTCCTTTGGGTTCGGGATCTACCCAGTAAATTGGATACTCCTAATTGAAAAAAATCTTGTGATCGAGGTTGATTTTGACAAATCATCTCCTTGCACAACCGTTGGTCCAATAATTATTACACAGACAGAGTATGACAATAAAGACAGAGGGCTATCTGCAGAACTAGAGTTGAGACTGAAGAGACTCATGAATCGTTTTGTAAGATTTATCTTTGGGTTCCCTAGGCACTCTCAAGTCTCCCGCTGGTATGCAGAGTTGAAGTGGCTCTATCCAACCTCCCGAAGGCAATACCTCCTTGGTGTTTTTCTATTCCCTACCTATATCCTAGATCTCCTCACTCTTCGTTCATCCATCCTTTCATTAAACACCAGATCCCAACCGAATGATTTATATATGCCCTCCGATAGAACCTCCTTCTTTAGCAAATCCTTCGTCATACGTGCAACCTCCCTCTGGAATTCTCTTCCCACCTCCATTCGCCAGTCGTCATCCATTCTCTCCTTTAAACAACACCTATTCCTTCATTTATTGAATAACCAAACCTCCACATCTTTGTAACCAAATAAATAGGCAGGTATTGATTAACATTATAAACAGTAGTAAAGCCAATATACCAATGTAATTTCATTCTACTATCTGAAAATTTGTAAACGCTGGCCAGTTAAAAATCTCACTATATGAACCATGTAATTATTCTTAGGGGACATATGTCCCAGAATAAAGTTATTTTTTCATTTCATTTCAATAATAATTCTTTCTTACAAAGTAATGCACTCCTGACCATTTGTAGGTTGTACCCGTAAAGATTTTTTTTTAATTTTTAGTTGTACCAATCACTATTCATTTATAAAGATACGGGCGGGAGTGTGGTCCAAAAGGAACCAAAAATAGTTTTAAAATATTTATTTGCCGATTATGCAAAGATTCATGAGTAATAGAAATAATTTATTAATAATTATTTTTTCTCTTTTTGTTCATTTTTATATAATTTTCTTTTCACTTATATTTACATAATTTTTAACCCTTCCTGAGTTTACTTTTTTGGTATCTTATTATCCTACATAATCAATATATTTTTAATAGTTTTTATATCTGTTTAGCCTTGATGAAGGTTTGATTTTTTAATATATTGAATTAAAAAAGTAGTTTGTAGTTATACTGTTATAAATAAAGTAATGTTTTTATTTTATTTTTTATCCATTTTTGGTCACTCGCGTTCATTCACTAACATAGAACAGTCCAAACGTTCCTTACATTCTATGTACTACCCTTGCACCATTCATGGGTTGTACCGGTACGGATAAATTTTTTTTTATATGCTAAGTTAAAACAATTAATAAATTGCCTTGGAGTGCGAGAAGCCCAGGGTAAGGCGCGTGGCTAATAGCTCCAAGGACTCGAGTTCGAATCCAGCTGGGAAGAAAATTCTTTTCTATTATACTGTACCCGCGAGTTAAATCCAGTCGGTTCTGGAGCCTTACTGGGGTCCCCCTATTCTCTTAAATTGTGTAAAATTCTGGCGGTCGAGCATGATTCTGACCAAATCACCTCCTTGCACAACCGTTGTTCTAGTAACAGTACTTCCTTACAAAGTACTGAACCCCTGACCCTTCATGAGTTGTAGTGGTACAGATTTTTTTTTTTTTTTGATAAATTACCTTAGCCTTAATTATTGTTTACAGGTTTTACGAATTTCTTTTCAATTGAGGATCATAACAAAAAAATAAATTAAATTATTTTTAATTACATAATGACATCAACCCAATTAAGAATTGTATTATATTTGTTAAATTGTTACCTTTTTTTAAAAATTGCAGATAGTATTTATATTGTTGAAAAAATAGTTAATGGTGGATAATATATAAGAGAAGAAAATGGTTGGGGATCTCACTACTTTTATTACTTTATTTTTATCTGTTTTCATTCTGTACAATTATTTACTTTAATATATTCTTAGCTCTGACGAAAGCTAGAAATTCTGACCGAAACGTAGGCACTAATAAATAAGTTTTTTGTTTGTTGTTTGTTAGTTTTGAAAGGGCGTTTAACAGCCTGGTCATCAACGCCCGTTGGTTGTGGGCTTTGGTAAGGCCTAGTTGTTTTAGTCATAGCTTTGGTATGGTGTACTGATCCGCACCAATTATAATTAAATTTGTGGCAATTATAATTTGTTTAATAATCGTTACGATATTGGAAGGGATGGTGAAAAGCAAATAACTGACTGTTCTAATTTTAAAAATAAGGCAAGCTAAATAGATAATTATTATAATTAAAGGCTGCTTATTAAGTTAGTCTGATGGATGAATTTAATGACTTTTACAATTACAGATTCTTCGTTTCTCAACGCCATTGGGACATTTGTTGGTATCCCTAACTGGTTCAGAGTTGATGTGTAGTGACGACATTCTTCAAAAATGTGTTTGACGGTCAGATTGCTATTACATTTTGAACATTTTGGAGGTGCCTCTCCTGTTATGAGGTGGATGTGTGTCAGTCGGGTATGTCCTATTCTGAATCGAGTGATCACTACTTCTTCACGGCGTCTACTTCGGGTTGATGTATTCCAAGACTTCACATCTTTCTTTATAGGTTTCAACTTACTGGGTGGACTTTCATCCCACTTTGCCTGCCATCTTTTATTAATAGATTCCTTTAAAGTTAATAAGTTTTATTAACTTACTTGTGTTATTCTCTAACCACATTCCCAACCTCGTCATAAATAATATTGATGCACTGGCGATTGTAAGATACGGCCGTTAAAATGCAATTGTGTGTATTGTGAAGCTGTTACTGATACTGTTACTAAGCAATTATTAATATTTTTTATGTATTTCAGTAGAATAATTATTAATTCTGTTAGGTTTCACTTAGGAATGGCTTGTTAGGCTGAAACGTTGTGAAAAACACCATAAAATCGTGGTGAAGTATTATCATCATATCTTAATAAGGTTTATTAAAGATTCTGTCCCACAGTCAGAGTTGGGTTTCCATGGATACGATATTTATTTATCAATGGTTCATTCATAAATTGGTGTTTCTATGGCAACTTTAGCTATTAGTTTCAACTACACCTAATATTTGCTCATCGCTGCCCACAGCCTTATTAATAATTGAAGCACTTTAGTGCACTAGTCTTTATTCCAACGTAAATCCTTCTACTTAGGATATTCTCCCAGACTATCTGATCGGGTCCCCCATGAATTCTGGATGCCTCCCCCCTCAGGCCAGGATTTGGGACGGACCTCTTTCCTCGCTGACGAAGAGGATTGAGATGCTTCCTGATGGGATAGATACTGCTGCGGCCTCGTAGCCCTGGAGGAATACTGATGGAGTTTGCTCCAGTCTCCAGTTCATGCATTTACATTGCTACTTCGAAGAATGTTTATTCTATCCTTTGAGAAAATTAAATAGCCGAAAAGGCTTTTACTTTTGTAAACGTAGTATTCGGTTGCTTCGATAACTTATTCAGACTCCCTTCAGTCATAGTACGGATTTTGATTATCTTATAATAGGTTTCTCTGCTAACTGAATGTAAAGAGTAAAGTATAACTTTCTTATCAAATTTATTATTTGTTTTATAAATATTGAACATGGTTCAACCTTAAAAATACCATTATTAGGGGTGTTCATAATCTTTAGTTTGGCGACATGTTTACGTGTTAAATGGAGAAAGGTATATTAAATAGAGAAATATTTTCTTCTTGTAGCATGATTTATGATTTATTAAGTTTAAAATCATGTTAAATAATGCTATAAGTATAGGATTGGATTGTGAGCAGCCCTATTTAAAGTCATGTTAAATGCATAAGAGCTCCTAGCAGATTTTCTGAGCAACTTGTTTTATAACCTTTCCTTCAAAAACTTCAAGTTATTGTTTAAATCTAAATTTTGACTAAAGTCATTTATTACATGCCTAAAGTGGAAGTTGTGTGATAGTTTGTTCACTGATCTTGTTGATCTTGTGAGCAAGAGAATCAAGATGTGCTAATTGACAATTGTCATTATATTATTATTATTATTGTCATCCTTTGCTTTTTTAGTTATAAAAACATCCAAAACAATACTATCACAATCAAAACACAAACTACAAGCAAGTAACCTAACACAACAAATCGCATACCTGACCATCTTCTTCATAATTTTAAATACCATCAATCATTTATATATAATGGAATATAGAGAGTTTGAAGGTTCTACCTTCTGAAAATAGAAAATCTGCTTGGGGCTCATATGCATTTAACATATAACATAGACTGCACACAATCTTATAATTTAAATATTTAGCAAGCTAAAACTTTTTACATTCAAGAAAACATCATGAATATCCTAGTATTATTACTAAATAAGATTGTAAACAGGTTTATTTGAATGTATTAAACTTCGATCCTTTTTATTTTTACCATACTAAAGCATTAATGAAAAAAAAAAAAATAGAATTTCATTCATTGACAACAATTTTAATTGTTTAATATGTGCCATTCGTTCCTATTTCCGTTGAAATAATTAATCTTGTTTTATGCAAGTATCTATTCACAGCTTTTACCACACCGCTTTATTTTTGGATTGAAAAATATAATATTAAATTTAGTTTCGAATAAATAGAGGATAAATAGTGGGATTATAGTTCGTTCCACAGTTTATTTCCCTGTAATATAAATTACAATAAATCCCATCAAATTACATTTATCGTTCTTCATTAAACCTATGACTTCCAGGCCCACAATATCCTTTAACAATTCAATTCCCCATTTAATCCTGTCGAACAGATCCATTACCTAGGATTACATCTGTGATAACCACTGACCTGTTATCCTCACACAAGACTGAAAAGGCAGTGCAACGTTGCTTTTGCAGGGAAATGTTGCTTTTTAAAAAGCTATATCTCGAAGACTATTTAATGTAAATAACTCTATTAGTGCTCATATTTTTAGCAAATTTACTCTTCTTTAAATGACGTTCTCTTAGGTTTTCTTGTGTTGTTCCTACTTTTTAAGATATAGAGCTCCAAATGAAAGATTAGTTTTTGTTATCGCTTTGAAACAGCCACCATTTTGTATTCCCCCTACCTATATTTGGCAGACTCATCAATTTTGACTATTAAATATCCATAGCTTTCATTAAAGTAATCAAAAATTGGGGTGAGATAACCGCCTTTTTTCTCCTCTTGGGCTCTTGTACTAATATGTTTGTATCATGCCATAGTATAACTAACTTCAATTGTTTCTTTTATATATTTCAATACAAATATTAATATCTATAAATAAATTTTTAACAGAATTCCATATTTTAAAGGGCTGTATTAAAGACTAGTTTCAGTACCTGTGTCCATGAACGTCAATACACAGTTTTGACACTGATTTATTGATTTTATTTTATATTAAAATTAGGGTAAATTAAAAAAAAATAAGAGAGCTTTAATCTGAATAATGAGGTGTAGATAGTTGACCGTAGATCAATGATTGGAGAAGTTTATCGGGGGGGGGGGGGGGGGTCAGTTAAGAACAACATAAATAAACAAAACCATATTTATTTATTTTATGCCGACGTTTCGACCTGAGTTTCAGGTCTTCATCAGGGCTATAGAACAACAGAGATGACAACAACATTTAGAGTAACATACAATTGAAAAGGAATAGTATACAAACAAATTTAGAATCATACAAAATATTGAATTAAGTCATAAATGATGAAAAATTGAAAAAAAAAAATGATCAGTTATCATTTATGACATAATTCAATATTTTGTATAATTCTAAATTTGTTTGTATACTATTCCTTTTCAATTGTATGTTTCTCTAAATGTTGTTGTTATCTCTTTTGTTCTATAGCCCTGATGAAGACCTGAAACTCAGGTCGAAACGTCGGCATAAAATAAATAAATATGGTTTCGTTTATTTATGTTGTTCTTTGCTGACCGCACCCCCCGACATACTTCTCCAATCTTTAATCTGAATATATCTGTGACTCTCCGTTTCAGGAATTTCTTAATCCAAAATTACTGCTTAAGACGAAGATTTTTGTTTTATTTGCAAACGTCTAAAAAAGAAGTCGTTATACCCGTCAGTCAAACGACTAATCCTGGATAGAGACTCATTCGGAATTTTGGGAGGTGAGGAATTGAATTCTTGAGAATGCATCTGGGATCTATTTTTAGAAAATAAATCTGGCTTATAAATTTACTATAGCGAGGGGTATTTTCCATATTGCAATTCCAAAAATATTAAATAATTTTAATTTAAATTTTGTGAACAATAATTCTATAAAAATTTTTCTGTAACTTACGGATGATAATTATTATTGCTAATCAATATAATATCATAGAAAACATTGCAAATTTATAGTTAATTTAATTAAACTAAACGTTCAAATTCCTCTCATATCCAATACTTACAATTCAAAATTCTTCATAAAATCCTCAATGCTCAATTTTGTTAAAATAAAATCATACGTACTTCAATCCCGTATCACAGCCCTCGAAGAATGGTGTCGTAATTGGAGGATTAAAATAAATTCCAACAAATCCCATCAAATTACCTTTACCCTAAGTCGTAAGCCTACTGACTGCCCTACAGTATACTAACAATAATGTTGCCCTTACCCCTGTTGAACAGATCCGGTACCTTGGACTACATCTAGACAAACGACTAACCTGGAATCCTCACACAAGACTGAAAAGACAGGAAACTACATGTCGATTTCGATTATTACAGCACTTACTAGACAAACGGTCCGAACTTCCAATTCATTACAAACGACTGATTACATGACAATTATAAGGCCTATCTGGACATACGGAGTTGATCTTTGGGGCTCCACTAAACATTCGAATTTCTTTCGTATCCAATCCTTACAATCCAAAATCAACCACAATGATCTTAATGTTCCATTTGTAACCGATCTAGCCCGAACCAGATATCAATTCTTCCATTACAAACTCCCTAACCACTCAAACCCATTAGTTTCTAATCTTGATTCCTCTTTTATTCCGGACAATCCTCCGAGGCGTCTGAAAAGAAGATGGACTCGAGATCTTATATTGTAAAAATGTTTTTAGAGTGATACCAATGGGTAGTTTCTCTACATGCTTGTACCATACCATTATGATTTCCTCAAACTTACTTGATGTATTTATGTACAGTTGTAAATATCAATAAATAAATTAATAAAATAAAAATAATGTACTATAAAGTAATTAATGACCTTTATCTTCGTAGGAACAGTAGTTTTCATGACATTCACTAAAATAAATTGATTTATAGTTTGATATATGAAAAACTTTATTTCTGAAACCATAAAACGTACTGATGTCTGCCAGCACTCAAATTAAAGCTAGTAAAATTTACTATAAAATAGTTTATAACTTTTATCTTTGTAGGAGTAGTAGTTTTTATGATATTTGACAAAATAAATTCACAGACTGTTAATTTCTAGTTGTTCATATAATATTTGATTTTTTGAGAAAAATATATCTCTAGAACCATAAGACGTAAAAGTGTCTGACAGCACTCAAAATAAAGTAAATTTAACTTACTATATAGTAGTTTATGACACGTAGGGTTTTAATGATTTTTGTATATGAATATAAATTTGGCACATGAACAGTTGTCCGAACAACTGTAAATCAATTTATTTTAGCAAAAACCATTATGATTTCCTTAAAATTTACTTGATGTATTTATGTCCAGTTGTAAATATCAATAAATAATTTTTTTAAAAAAGTACATAAAGACCTTAGTGTTCCATATGAAACCGATCTATCTCGGACCAGTTATCATTTCTTCCATTATAAACTCCCTAACCACCCAAACCCACTAGTTTCTAACCTTACCTCCTCATCTATTCCTGACATTCCTCTGAGGCGCCTGAAAAGAAGATGGCCTCGAGACCTAATGTAAAAATGTTGTTAGAGTGCTACTAATGAGTAGTTTTTCTACACGTCTTATCACTCCATTATAAACTTACATCAAATTTACTTAATGCATTATTATATACAGTTGTAAATTTCAATTATGATATAATAAAAAAAAATTAATAAAATTTTCTGTCATCAAATACCCTATTATGACGACCCATTAGTGGTACAAGAAATTGCACATCGTACTACATGGTCCAGGTACTAAAGAGGATATGGTACTTTGGCTATAATTAGTACCGCGGGATATTGCCTGGGGTAATTGGGCGCTTAACACCGATACTTAATTAGCGAACGCATCATCATCATCATCACCGGCTGGAGGGAAATGCAGTCTGGAGGCTGTCTGGAGCAACGCCCTCTCGCTCTACTTCTCACCTATTATATATGCAGTGCATTATCGTCGATAGTGCATCACTATGAACAAAAATCTAGGAATTTCACTAAATGAAAAACTTGACCTCCCAAAATGTTTAGAATAGTTTGGTCACCTGTAGATAACTAGGCTAACATCACCTTCGCTGCAGATTGCCTTAAAGGAAAAAATAAATAAAAGTATAAAAAGGTGAGAGTAACTAAAATTACCGTGGAATAGATGAGGGTTCAAAATTGCCTGTTGCATTTTTGAGATGCAATTATCCCAGTCCACTCTATATTAAAAATTTCAGGAATTAGATTTATTTTTTATTAATATACTTGTTTGAGAGTGGTTTAGTTTCTTTAAAACAATTTTGATCCTTTTTCTCTCAACTTTATTCTTTTTAAACTTCCGACGTTTCGACCACTTAGGTCTATTTCAAGGATTCCTTATTTTGTTTTAATTTTTTCCTTTAAAATTCTTTAAATGCCGGCTAATTGCCTTTGTCCCATAAATTCTTCTATAAAATTCCTTCCCAAATTTAAAACTTTTATTAACCATTTTTCTTACTACTATTTTCATTTGCAAACTCCAAACAGTTTTTTTTATTTTTTTTTTTAGGATTTGAACATTTTTTTTAATTTTCCATCTTTTTTGTATACAATTATTACATATTTATTCTGCTTAAAATTTCTGAATAGTGGTGGTGCAGTCCTTTGGAATCTGATTTGAAATTTACAGTATAATTTATATTTTCTGAGATATAAATCGATTCTAATATCTTCCTTCTAAAATTATTATTCTCTTTATGAATGATTTGGACAT
>NW_027108514.1:613735-633254 GCF_000696795.3 Halyomorpha halys
TTTTTTTGTTTTGTTTATAAAATATTTAAAAGAAATAATAATAATAATTTAAGGAAAAATACATACAGGAGGACAAGAAACTAGTTACTAATAGACACAGACAATGCGATAGAATTATAAATAGAGCACTAGAGTGATAAATTGTAGAAAAATATTCTTTAGAACTGGTTATAAATATGGTAAAGAGGTAGGTGTAAAAATGTAAGCAATAGGTAAAATAAATTAGTAAAGGTGAGGTATAGTAGCAACGTAAAGGAAACAAAAAGAAATTTAATAAAAATAATAAATAAATATATATATAGGTCTACCTAGTCAGATTGAAACATAGATGTCAACTGCCAAGTCGGGCATCCCTTCTCATGTATATTTTCCTATTTCTTCAGTAACCCTCAAAAAGGGTACGATTTTTTATAGTATATAGATAAGTAGGTCATTATAGATATGTACTATAACTACTAGGTATTAACTCTATCACACCTGTTTGTATTGATTAGTAACTATTAACTAGTCCTTTAAAATGTATTCTTCCTTCAATTATTATTTTTTTATATACGTTATAAACAAAACAAACAATTATTTATTTTCTTATTTTCTCTTTATATTTATTTTAATATTTGGTCAATTCTTACAATTTTTTGTAGATTGTTTTTCATTTAGCCCTGACGAAGCCTTGGAAAGTGGGGCGAAAGGTTGGTTAACAATAAATTTTTTTTTTCCCTATTTTAATACCTTTATTGACCGCTACTCGGACTATCTTCCTTTTAGGTTTTTTTTTATTATTACTATAGCAAAATAAAAACGTTAAAATTTTACAAATAATATAAATAAAAGAACTTTTATGAAAACTGTAAACAATGGAATTAGTTCATCTGTCAACTGAAAGGCGCGTTACGAAAATTATGGAAACTAATGCCAAATTGAAAAATATAGAAATATCGTGTTTAAATAAAATAATATATATCTAAGTTAAGTCTCAAAACACTCTTTATTATTTCTCTAAAAGTCCAACGTTTCGGCGAACCTTGCCTTCGTCAAGAACAATCTAATAAATAACATATTTTATTATACATTAACATTTAAAAATTTTAACAAACATCGTTATTACTAATAAATTAGCATATATTAAATATAAATTTGCACCTCAGATCCAATAATTTAAAAATATCTTGCAGAATATTCTGCCCAGATAAATAAATTTAGTCAAATTACCCTATGAAACAATTAAGCAATAGCGAATTATATTAATTTATGAATACGCTTGCCTTAGCTCAAGTTTAATTATTTATTTTATTGCTTTTTCATTAAATTTTAAAAACTTTTAATTACAGATTAACTTTAAACTGTTATTACATAATATTTTTAACCTTCCTTACAATTAGGTCAAGCATATAATTGATTTATTTCAAAATGTATTTTGGTCTAAATTCTTATATGTTGTATAATTACAATTCTTTGATGTCCAGTCATAAGGCCTTAAGTTACGTTTTGAGTATTTGGATACTATGTCTTATTATAGTACCAAATCAGAACTACCGGTTATTAATAAGGTTTTTATGTTTCAGATAGACTTACTATTTTATTATTTTTTAAAAATAAAATTATAAAGATATCAATAATTAGATTTTACATAATGCTCGGAACTTTGTTTTTTCTCTCCTGAAAAATTCATATTTTCGACTTAAGCCCCTATAACCGGGAATCAAAGAATTTATAACAAAGTTAATTGTAAATATTAGCATAAATTTTACTCGTATTTTTCAAAAATTAATTTTGCTTAAATATTTGAGTCTATTTATATAACGAAAAACATTAATTACACAGTGAATTTTAAAACAGCCATAAGAAATTTAAACCAGCACTATGCACTGATTTTAAGAGAAATTAACGTATAAAAAATATGGCTATAATGCATTTTACTATTCATAATTTGCTTTGATATGAATTTTAATAATAAAAGAAAATGATGATTTTACTGATTTTTTTTAAATCATTGGATATGAGGTATAAATGTATATTTAAAGTATGGTAATTTATTAATTATGATGTTAGTTGTTAAAAATTAATGTATAATAAAAACTGTTATTTATTAGATTGTCCTTGAGGATGGCCGCATTGGCCGAAACGTCGGACTTTTAAAGATGTAATAAAGAGTGATTTGGGACTTTACTTGGATACATATGATTTTATTTAAAAATAAAAACCAGTCTCAAGCATGTGAAAAGATCATGTACATATATATAATTCAAGTAGGATTATAAGCGAAATTTTTGAGTTGTTTATCGTTTCGCCCGTTAGCTCGTACCCTGAGCGAAACTACTGCGTAGAGGACAAGCTGGCAGTGGTGTGTCCAATCCACTCTCAATAGCGGGGAATGTACTGAGGAGTTTGACACCGGGTCTCTACTCCTAGCGTTCGGCTAACGCAATTACCAGTTCCCCAGGCAACGATATTACCTTTATTTAAAACTTAAACATATATAATAGAGGTATTCATGATGTTGTGTTAAATGTAAAATGTTTTACCATGTTAAATGTTATAAGTATAGGATTGTGAGCAGCCCTATTTAAAGTAATGTTTTATGGAAAAACGCATAAGAGCTCCTAGCGGATTTTCTGAGCAACTTGTTTTATAATCTTTCCCCCCAAAACTTCATCTTATTGTTTATTTTTAAGTTTTGATTAATGCAATTTATTACAACATGTCTAAATTGAGTGAAAAGTGGAAGTCATGTGAAAATTTGGCCAATGAGTGTCTTGTTGATCTTCTAACTTGTGAGGAAGAGATTCTAGATGAGCTTATTGGCAACTGTCATTACATTATTATTGTCATACATTGCTTTATTAGTTATAAAAACATCCAAAACAATACTAACACAATCTAAACTCCAACTTCGAACAAGTAACCTAACACTACAACAAACAAAATGATGACGAGCTCAGCTGGTCTGTTGCGTGACGTCATCTCCATTTAACAGACCTAGTTACAGACTCTTAATCATGTTAAATATTATATCATTTTAACACGGTAAAAGAAGGCTCTCTCTCCTTCTTTATTCATCGAGAGAAATACTTTATTTATCTATGCTGCCTAAATACATCAGGTTGCTATATCACACAGCATATTTATCAATCCGTAATCGGACATACATAAATTACATATAATTACATGGTATAATAAAATAGAAAGAAAACTATCCCCTATAGTTTCCTTTTATAATCAATTTCGGTCTATACACCAAATACGAATATTTTAATTCATTCCTTTTTCTTTCCCATTTCTGCTCCTCCAATTTCAACACTTCATAATTTTTTAATTCACCCGATCAACAAATTCGCTCTCCTGAATTCACCCTCCTAGATCATCTTCAGTGACCCACTAAACAAATTCACTATTAGACGGCAATGTACGATCAGACAGTCACAGCAGTAGACCAGTTTACCAAAAACAAACAAATAGATACATTTTACGAGAATAAGACTAACAAATAGATTCATAGGAAAATATAATAAAAAGCCGGTTACAAGAAGCACTTGAATGGATAAATAAGTTTTAAAAAATATATATATAAATGAATAAAAATAATAAAACTAATAAAATAAAATAATTTAATGAATAAATAAATCAAAGTACACAAATCGACAGGTCCGTATATTAAACTTACTCTTCAGAAAGAGATGAATCGATTGGTTTAGAATAACTAATAAACCAAAAAAGTTTAATTTGGTTTATAACTTTTTTCTACTTCGAGAATTCGAGGATTTCATTATTCTTAAACCTTCCCATAGCGAAAAAGAACATTTTGAGGAAAAAAAAACAGTACGTAAATTGGTCCAGTAATTCAAAAATGTTTATTGTAAACATAGATTCGATCATTCCCTCTTTTATATATCTAGTTGATGTAGACTGAAAGATCAGACATTCTGCTTTTCAATGGTTCTATTAATATTGTCATTGGTTAAAATAAAGAGGAGTTATGAATGATTATATGAACAATTGCCACCAGGAGAGAAAAAAAAATCCTTCAAATTAATCAAATTGAATAATTTCTAATTTTTAATTTCATCAGGACAAGATTCGATCATTCCCTTTCATGTATATAGACAAGTGTTAGTAATTTATTATTTATTTTTCCCCTAATGTATTAAGTAATAATGGGTGGGTGAAATTTTTTTTTTACCAGGATTTTAATTTACACTCCGTCGTGGTCCATGTCCTCCTGTTTTTCTAAACGAACGAAGTTTAACCCGGACAGACACAGTAAAATACCTTGGATTGACATTGGACAAACGACTTACATGGACTCCCCACATAAAAATAACAAAACAAAAGCTAAATTTCCGACTTAAATTATTGTTTCATCTTTTAAATAAACGGTCAAAATTACCACTTTCAGAAAAACTAAAGATTTATACTTACCTTCTCAGACCAATTTGGACTTACGATCCACAAATTTACGGATATGCCAAAAAAACTAACTTACTGAAACTGCAACAGTTTCAATCAAAATTACTAAGACTAATCAGTAGCGCTCCCCCCTACATCAGTAACAAGAACTTACACAAAGACTTACGAACTGCCTGTGTACAAACAACCATTATATCATTATATAAACGGTTTCACGACGCACTTCCAACACATACTAACCCTCTAATTCAAGGACTATCAACACTAGACTTACCAGATACAAGACGACGTTTACGAAGGAGCTGGAAAACCTCTTAAATTGATTTTTAAATTTCAATTTTAATGGAGAGGCATCATTGGATGACCTTCATGACCTTTTTTTTATTTTTTTTTTCATTATTATTTTTTTCTTCTCTCTCTACATCTCATTCGCTGGTTGTAAAAATACTTTTACAGTTGTGAATAAACTAAATAAAGTAAAAAAAAACTAGGTTTTTTAAACGAGAAAAACAAGGGTCAGTCTAGATGTCTCGTGCCTCACTATATAGCCCAACAGTGAATGTAGTCACTACGAACTTTTGTTTGTCGCTTAACAATTGAAGTCTGAATTGCCGTTTTCGATTAATCAAATTTGTGGAAGTTAGCTATACCGCCACGGAAATAAAAATCGATCCCCCAGACCGGATTCGAACTGCCACCGCTGCAGATCCGAGGCTGCAAAAACGTATGCCTCAACTCCCTCAGCTACAGACGGCCATAGCTTTCCTGACTACAGCCCGGACCAGCTTCCTACAATTAATTAAATTCGGTCAAATAATAATCTTCCAATGTAGAAATTATTCCAAATAAATTAACCACATTTTATCAAAACTCCTCCTCCCACACCCCTATCGTCCTAAACCCTTAGAAATATTTCAAACCTATCCCCACCCATCCCTATAATCGCCCTAACGCTTGATACTGCAGCCCGAGACGTTCAGGAAATATGTTGGAATGTTGGATATGCCCAGATTGGCCCTTAGTTTAGCCTGTTGCTATAGCCCTTGTATAGCTACCAATTCCATAGATGTGGTTGAGAGAAGAGCACTAGAATCTTCTGGAGCCCTGCACGTATTTAAGTTATTTGACCAGGCCTAAGCGAGGATCTTTTTCAGCCATTCGGCATTCCTGTAACGTGCACTTCAATTTTCTTAATTTTTGCAAAAGTATTCCATAAACTGAGGCATTTTTGTATATTTTAATTTTGTTCTAAGATAAAGGTCGTTTTAATGGCCCCGTGTTTATAAATTTAACATACATTTATATACTATTTTTAATTTTTTTTCTACATACGCTGATGACACATGTATACTTTCTGTAAACAACGACCCAACTAATGCATCACAAACATTACAGGCACACATAACATGTATTGAAGAATGGTGTAAAAACTGGAGAATAAAAATGAATACTGACAAATCCCACGCCCTCCTGTCCTACAGTATCCTTTCTAAATACACCACTAATACCTGTTGAACAGATTCGATACTTAGGACTCCATCTTGACAAGAGACTTACTTGAAATCCACACACAAGACTGAAACGTAGATTCCGATTACTACAACACTTACTTGACAAATGCTCTAAACTCCCATTCACTACAAAAATTTAGTATACACTATAATAATCAGAGCAATTTGGACTTATGGAATTGAGCTCTGTGGCTCCACCAAACTATCAAATTCTTTCCGCATCCAATCGTTACAATCCAAAATCCTACGTAAATCCTTGATGCTCCTTATTACGTCACAAATAAACTCATTCATAAAGACCTTAACATACCATTCGTAGCAGAATTGGCCCAAAACAGATATGCGTCTTTTTATTCCAAACTCCTTAACCATCCTAACCCATTATTTCTTAATCTTTCATCCTTAAGAATCCCTGATAATCCTCCGAGGCGTCTGAAAAGAAGATGGCCACGGGACCTTCTAATTTAAATAAATGTTTGAAGTACCACCAATGGGTGGTTCCTTCCCAAGATTTTCAAGTGTATATGAAACATACTACATATTTATCTATTGTATTATTTTGTACAGTTGTAAATTACATTAAATAAATAATTTAAAAAAAAAAAAAATTCTAATAGTTGTCTCAACAGACCTAGTAGATCTTTGGCCGCACAAAGCCTTCTTCATGCTTGCCTAACTTGCTCTTTCGCATCTTTGTTGATTCTGTCTATCCATTGGCCTTCCACATTGTCTGTTGCGTAATATATTGGCATTCATTGTCGTGTAGAAGCATTCTGATAGATTGCTTCGAGCCACATCTCCCTCTTATCTTAACCTCCTTGCCTTCTATCGTGAGATATTGACAGATCATTCTCTGCATGTAGTTCACTGTTAGTTCTTCTCCTCCATATGTTAAGACTCTGATTTCAGATAGCTCCTGTAATATACGGAGGATATTCCGTCTTAATTTCACGATTCAGCTCTCTAGAAAATTTGGTAGAGAACGAACCATAATAACTGTATTTCATTTTTCATATATTTCTTTTTTTATATGAATTATTATATATGTAGAACTTCGTTCAATACTAAAATGAAACTCGGCAAATACTACAGTTAACGCAGATCGCTAAAATTGTTGAATAGAAACTCCAGTTAATAAATGATCAACGTTTATCAGCACAATGCGATAGACAATCTTTGCGTGCAATGAAACTAAAACTAAACGATTTCAACAGTTACTGCAGGGTTGGTTGGTATATGCAATGTCACGCCAATCAAACGCGTTGTTCTGTTCTAATTCGATCCGCATGTTCTTTAAACCGGCTGGAGTGTCCTACTTTTGCGTCCTCTAAGAGGACATATTTTTTTATATGATTGGATGTGATGATGACATAAATACTTACGATTACTTTCAATGCTATATGAAATTGTATGAGGGGCTGAAGAATCGAGGTTTCATAAAAGACCTTCTTGCCTCGGCTCTTGATTTAAGATAAGAAACACAGATGTCCAGGTGAGCAAAATTCTCAATTGAGAAAAAAATATGTCACGTTAGAAATTTGCAGTGAGAGAAATGATCAATCTAATGGAAAATACAGACGTTCATTTCCCAACATGAGAAAAATGCTCAAAGCTGCATTTTTCCCGGGTTAAATACGTATTTAAAACGTTCTCTAGATTTTTTTATTAACAATGTTAATTAAAAATTATTTTTCTATCGATCATCGTAACGATTGGGTAAATTATTTACTTATTATGTCACTTCTCCAAAAGGCGAGAAACAATTACTTCTTGACCAGACTGTACTTCGGTAACCCGAAGATACCCGAAAAGTGGCGGATGTAACCGATTACCAATAATAATAAAGGCCTAACGAACCCGAAGGTTCGATGCCGATACCGCAGAACGCTCTATGCATACATCGTTTCAGAGATGCCCCTCCCAACCCAATTCCACTAAATCTGGTTTAATGCAATCCTCCCATCTACGTTTCGGTCTACCCCTCGGACATTTACCCGTTAGTTCAGTGTTTATTACCATTTTAGGGATCGGCTCGGATCTACACGCTCATTTTATACGCCTCAATGCTATAACTTGAATTATATTTACAGGATGTAGGTCCCTTAATTCAGCGTTGTGTAATCTTCTAAATTCATCCTTTTTCGGTCCGAATGTTTTGCGTAATACTTTATTTTCGAAAATCTTAAGACGCTGTTCATCCCTTAGTGTCCATGTCTCGTATCCATAAAGAACAATGGGAGGGATAATAGTTTTGTGAATTTTAATTTTTAATCTTTTTGATAGAAGGGACTAGCTAAGCAGGTTCGGAATTGAAAAATAAACAGCCTTTCTCGCCTTCAACCTTTTTATTTCCTCATCAGTTTCGTTATTTCTAGTTACCGTAGAACCTAAATACTTAAACCTATCTACCTGTGCAACCATATTTCTTCTTATATCTTTATCACCGAAATTGCTCGCGTTTCTACTGCTAACCATGTAAATTTTTTTTTATCCGTATTTATTTCAAGACCTAGTTCCTTACTGGAGTTTATTAGGGTGGTTGTATTTAGTTCTATAGTTTCCTTGTCCATACTCAATAATACCGAATCATCAGCCTACCCAAGCACCGTTATTTTACCACCTAAAGTTTTTAAGTATTTTTTCTTCTTTCAATGATTTTTTTTTTAATATTGTTCCTTGCTAAATAATAACCTATTTATTTTAATTTCTTCAACTTTAACTATTCTTATTTTTTTTTCTAAAAAAAAAACAGTATATAGGTCTATCCTAAATACAACTGTTATTCGAACAGTGATCGCATGATGGGATCGCATGCTTTCAGAGTTTGCTAGGTCTAAAGATATCTCAGTAACTTCTTTCCTGCGTCACTTTCACTCTCCCTTGCTCGGTCGCTATTTAAGTCAGTCAAATCAATTTTTCTTTTTTTCACGTGTTTCTAAATTGTGGTAATCTAAAGATAAAACAGTAATTGTGCTGAAGTGATTTGTTACGTAATGTTTTTTGGTTAAAGGTAAATTTAAAGAGAACGGAATATTATTTTAAAATATTTGAATAAGTATTTTTTTTAAACTCAAAAATCTTGAGAAAATTCAAGAAAACGCAGTTTAATATTTTTATGCTGGACCCAGTTGCCACAAATTCTTGTTTTGTTCTGAATTTTTTCGGCTATTACATTCGATTTACTCTATTCACATTAATAAAGAAACAAAATAAAGACACGCGGAATATAAGGAAAACATCACCAATGTAGCTTGTAGTTGATAAAAATTCATATAAATAGTACTACATAACCTATAAATCCACCCTTCGTTCCAGAATTTTTGTTAAGTTTTTTAATTATTAACTTAGACATATAATGTCTTCATATTATATATTTATAATATTTTTAATCAAAAATAAACTGCTAAAATTAATTAATAAAATTTGAGACATTGTATTTTCACCGAATCCATAGTTTTTTTTTTAAATTATTTATTTATTGCTATAACTGTACATTATAGTACATTTAGTAAATCTGATCTCGGTCAAATTTGAGTGTTACAGGCGTGTAGAGAAACTACACATCGGCAGCACTCTAATGACGTTTTACATTAGCAGGTCTCGTGGCCATCTTATTTTCAGGCGCCCAGGAGGATTCTCAGGAATGGAAGAGGATACAAGATTAGAAACTATGGGGTTTGGGTGGTTAAAGAGTTTATAATGGAAGGAGTGATATCTGGTTCAGGCTAGATTAGTTACATAGGGAACATTAAGGTCTTTATGTATGATTTTATTTGTGACAAATTAAGGAGCATTGAGGATTTTACGAAGGATTTTGGATTGTAATTAATTGATTGGATGTGCCTTATTACAGTCATGTAGATCAGTCTTTTGTAATGTGTTGGAAGTTTAGACCGTTTGTCTAGTAAGTGCTGTAATAGTCGAAATCGACGTGCAGTTTCCTGCCTTTTCAGTCTTGTGTGAGGATTCAAGGTTAATCGTTTGTCCAAATGTAGTCCAAGGTAGCGGATCTGTTCGACAGGGATAAAAGTAACATTATTAAATGAAACCGATAGAATTTTGAAATCTATAATCTTAAACATGAGTTAATCATTATATCCGAAGGTTCGAAGCAATTCTTCTATTTATTTATTTATTTACTTGAACACTGCCTGTTTTTAATCTTTTTATTATTTATTTTGTATGATTCTTAGATCTATAATATTATATTATATCTTCTATTACCATCAATCCACAACTATCTAATATTTATTATTATATATATTTACAAGTTTGTTTATTATTGATGAGAAGATAATTGACCGTGGATAATACATAGGAGATGATGGTTGTGGGTTGCGGTCAAAGAATAACACAAATAAGTTTTAAAAAAAACTTTTTTATAAGTGCCAATGTTTCGGCCAGAATTTCTAGCCTTCATTAGGGCTGCTTGGAAGAGCTAGGTTATATAAGTAGTAGGAATCCAATGGAGAATTGAAACAAGCAAGGATGCGCAAGAGTGTGGACGGGTTATTTGGATTGGCTGGTACAAGTTGTTCTGAATTTGCGGCCGACACGTCGAGTGTAGGTTTTTGGGTACAAATCAAAAGGAGCTTGGGTTGCACCCTAAACAAACCCTGGGTTTGTTTTAATTTTGTATTATTTGTTTGTTAGTTTTTGAAAGGGCGTTTAACAGCGTGGTCATCAACGCCCGTTGGTTGTTGGCTTTGGTAAGGCCTAGTTGTTTTAGTCATAGCTTTGGTATGGTGTACTGATCCGCACCAATGGGACTCATTTCCGTGAGATTTGAAATATTATCTAGCTAGGCAATTATAATTTGTTTAATAATCGTAATGATAGAGGAAATTATGATGAAAAGCAGATAAGTAAGTATTCTAATTTTAAAAATAAGGCAAGATAAATAGATAATTATAATAATTAAAGGCTGGTTATTAAGTTAGTCTTATGGATGAATTTAATGACTCTTTCTATAACGGATTCGTCGTTTCTCAACGTCTTTGGAACATTTGTTGGTATCCCTAACTGGTCTAATTTTGCATTGTTTTTGATCTTCGAGTTATAATGAATCAAAGGATTTCCCCAACCTTTAGATTCAATACTTAAATCTTGTTTAAGGTTGTCTATTTTAAAATTCTCTCGATTTGGTAAAAATGCATTGGTTCAAATCTTGTTAATTGACCCTAGCAGTTTATTTTTTATTTAACAAAGCATAAATATAAATTTATGAAGCCATTATATGTATAGGTAATATAAATTAAAAATTCTAGAGCGAGGTTTGAATTCATAGGTTTTACAGGCTCCTCATATTTGTTAATTATTATTTTGTTTTAATGTTTCGTTGAGTTATGGCTGATGTCTCTTGTTTTTTCAGCCCTAATGAAGGCCTAAAATTCAGGTCGAAACGTTGGCACCAAAAAAATATGTTTTGTTTATTTTTGCTAAATCCATCCCCGATTCTATATAAACATTTCCAACCATCCTAATCCTTTGGTTGAAACCTTATCTAGTTCCATCCATCCCTACAGCCCACCTAGAAGGTTGAAACGGCAGTGGTCAAGAGACTTATTAAAATAAAAATGGACAATTGGAGTTCTGGCAATGGTCAGATTCTCCACTCAAGTTGAGTGTGTGCGGCTTTAGCGCACTTGCTCAGCCTCCACTGGCCTCTTGGAATCTTTTGGGCTCTACTATACCCTTCACACGTGGTGGATAGAGTGGGCTCAGGGATCCTCAGGTCGATTGTGTAAATATCTTCTGTTTGTTTATATTTTAGGAGTTTTTTTTTTTCATTCATTTATTTATTTTTTTTTTTTTTTTTACTATGTATGATCTCAAATTCATCACTGTTACCTATTGCCCATAACTGTGTAGCAGATTTTAATATCTATCAATAAATAAAAAGTATTTTAAATAAAAAAACTACATCCCCGAACATTTTCTCTTCCTATTTAAATTAAAGTATTAATACTCATACAATAGGTAATTTACCAATAAAATACAACAGATCATATGGTCAACAGGATAGTACGCAAGTGCACAAATTACACTATTCCGTACGTGTAAGGGGGGTCCGTTAGAATTAATAAACGTTTATTGTATTTGGTTTATTGTCCCCCTAACTATAATAAATAGATTAGAAACGGACATTCTACCTCGTTTAATTGCCAGGTCCAAATATACAATTGCCTGACTGCCGTTAAGATTTAATATAGCGGCCGATAAATTTCCAGAGTCAAATCCCGGCGAAGTAGTGTCCGGCAATAGTCCTGCAATGAACCTAAATCCTCCGTGGCCCGTATAAAGCGGCAGGACATAAACCACAGCGCTCTCTCTCTTGTTTAAATAAAACACCCTGGCGTGCTCTCCGGGTCTGGGCTAAGTTCAAGGGGAAACGCCATGACCCAATTCGACCTCAAGTCCGCAAGCCGCTCGATATCCTGGGGCTTAGCCTTGTTACACTGCGGCTGGGAGTAGGGGTAGATGATTGTATTACTGATTTACTGGGTTGATATAGGAGCAGAAAAGGAGTTGGAAGATGGAGCTCCTTATCTATACATGAGTACCGAAATGTGTTAGTCAATATTTTGTAGATTTTTATAAGTTCCATATTGATTATAATCTCGTCCCTTTAATAGCCCTTCCATCTTGGGATTGTTGAAGCATACGCTCTACTAACAAACAGTTTATAACAAGTACTTTTTATATTATGCCCATTATTTTCGAAAGTTCAGAATATTATTATTATATATTATTCCCAAAATATTTTTATCGAAATTTTTCATAATAGAAGCTGAAAAAATTAAAAATTCTTTTAGTTTTGGTTGCCCCACCCCTTCTCAATAATTTTAAGTAACATTTATGTTGTTTAAGACTCGAAAAATATCAATTAAAAATACCCTAAAAGTCAACGTAGTATGTTACCAATGTGAAACCGCCTTCAGCGGACCCTGTAACTCAACTTATACTGCCATACGGCAAACAAAGTCAGTATGTAATCTGTATATATACTATATATTATCATATATTTGTAATTTTTAATTATATATAAATAAAGAGGATTTGAAAAAAAAAATAAATTAAAAAAAATTAAAAATACACGCGACTATTGTGCAACTTTGACACCCTACCATTCTTTTGCAATAAACTTTAGCACTTTGATTATCTAGGATAATTTTTGAAAATTCTTATGGAGCTAATAGAACTGTTTGTTATTGACGAAAATATTTCGACCAAAAAAAAAAAAATTTAAACAAGTTAAAAATTTTTGAGACTTATAATTTTCTTTTTCGTTTGAAATATAAAATATTTTGCTCGATTATTAAAATTTTTCTATAGAGTTCTTGTAGTCATCTCCCTTCTCGCCGCGATTTGTACAAATTATCCTTAAAAATTAATGTTATAATGTTGAAAGTAAAAGTTGCTCAAAAATAAAGAATTGTGAACTCTAAGGAGGGCTACCAAGAATCTAAAAAAAATGTAAATATTTCTAGGATGGAGGACCAACTCCGCAGAGGTACTGTTCCTGGAACAATGGTGATACAACGGTCAAATTTTCTCTAATTAAGGATACCCACCTAGTAGAGCCTGAGTGTGCCCCAGAGGATTCCCCGAACCTACAGAATTGAATCATAACAACAGTAACAGAATAAAAAATTGCCTGCTACAGCCAGATTCGAACCTGAGTCCTTGAGGTTAATAGCCAAGAGTACTGACCAACCGCGCTCCCTGCATTGGTCTATACATCCGTGATTAAAGCGACTTTATTTTTATGATTACACTTATCAGTAGGGATAGGATTTTTATGTGCTAAAAAATCCGAAATATGTGCTAATAAATTGTCAGATATTTAAAAAAGATATGTATTTATAAATTTTGTATTATTCAGCAGTTTAAATTACTAATTAATTAGTAATTTTATAACTTTAAAAAGTTACATAAATATGTATTTATTATATATTATATGAATAATATTTTAAAGAAATTATGTTAAAATATGTACAAAAAAATGTACTTAGAGAAAACATAACTGTTCAATAACAAGACATTGATTAGTAATTGTAATTAAACTAATTGATTAATAATTACTCAGAATGAATTATGAACAAATTATAAATGGAAATAAAGAATAATCGTTATTAAAAAGAAAAAAAAAACTTTAGAAAAATATTTAAAACTTTGGGAAAAAATCAATTATTCAGCAGGGTCGGTTACAAAATTATTGCAGATTAAATGCATTTTTAAATTTTCAAATAAAAATCTTCGTCGCTTTTACCGCAGAATGGACTTGTACCGGCTAAAAGATCTTTCAACATCTACTGATGTTATAGGGATATACTTAATATACTTTTATGATAAATGATAAATTCCACCTTTAAGTTTCGTGCGTTCTCTTGAATTTGACATAGTTGCTGCGAAAAATGTATTTACAACTGAACAAATAATTTAAGGAAATATGTGATTCAGGGCAAAATATGTTAAAAATAAGGAATATTTCTGAAAATATGTGATTTACAACAAAAAAGGAAAAAAAGGACAAATATTTAAAAATATGTGAAATAAAAATGGCTTCTTTTGGCCAGAAATGTCTTGAAACATCTTTAGTCTGTAAGGAATCGCAGATATCATATGTGAAAACATAAAAGTCCTATCCATACTTATCAGTAAACCTACAACCTATAATAGTCTAGTAATCATCCTACTTCATATCATTATACAGGTTGCAAGCGATTAGGGTCTCTGTCTTTTTTTATATAGCATTGTCCTATAAATTATTGTAAAGGAATTTCTACTTGGTCAATCTGAATGACAGTAAAACCAGAAAAGACGATCGGATTGAACATGGAAGACTATATCACTGAGAATGATCGGATTGAACATGGAAGAATGATCACTGAGAATGATCGGATTTAAGAATTTCCTAATCTACCAGTCCGAATGACATTCTGATTGTCATTAATGCCTAATCGTCAGTTGTAGATTATTTTCATTTAATCTTTCTATATTCAACTGCGTTTTCCGTCTCAATTAATCCTAGTAGTGAATTTTTTTGAACAGTAGTATGAAATATTTTTCTCATTTATTTTTTTCTCCACCTTAATAAGCAATGCGTGGTCCATGAATATAGAGAAATGATTAATTAGATTTTTTTGTTTGATGATGGCCAATGGACTAGTAATATCATAAATAAATATCATAAAGAAGTTAGTATAGTCGATCGGACTGTAAAGATAAAGTGAATATGTATTAAAATAATCCTCAACTATTGAGTTGAAACCAGAATTTCAAGTCAGTTACCGAATGATAAATACACCAAAGAGCCAAAATGATCCGTTACGTTATGGGATCAACCGGCATTAGATACGGTGTACAGCTCCTCTCCCGATGGTAACTCGATACCCGTTCGAAACTACTAAAGCTTACCCTACTTCCCTTGCAATCTCTGATAATCTCCCGAAGGGCTTTGGAACCAAAATGGCTCTCCGACCCAATTGCTTTCTACAGTCGATAAGGTTAGGTCTTGATCAGCTTCAGTGCCTGCTAACAGTACAATTTCAAGACACAGCTACAAAATCATTAACAATATTGCATCGAAGATTATGTATTTTATATTTTAAATATGATTAAAATTACAGGATTAAAGAAATAAAATATATTCCTATATAATCCAAAAAGAATAAAGAAATATGAACATATTCATAATAATTTCAGGTTAAAGTTATGAAAAAAATTAGAAAGTAAATATGTAATT
This sequence comes from Halyomorpha halys, assembly GCF_000696795.3. NCBI lineage: Eukaryota > Metazoa > Arthropoda > Insecta > Hemiptera > Pentatomidae > Halyomorpha > Halyomorpha halys. Next base: position 629,399 of record NW_027108514.1, read on the forward strand.
AATAATATATATATAATTATTTACGCTAATGATATATTCTGTTTGTGGGTTTTTAAATTGACGCTTCTAGTTCGATATAAAAGCTTTTAGAGATAAGTTTTTTGTCATGGTTACGGACTGTGGCTTGTATAATAGTGTTATCAAAAACAAAGAGTGTTCTGAAAGATTTGAGGTTGGAAAATCATTGGAGGAGGCAATATCAGTGTTGTCTGATGCGGTCTTTTAAGAGGTTTTGGGCTTCACTAATGTCATAGGAATTGTAACTATGTGTGGGGCATGGAATACAGTATACGAGATGGGATCGGTGTAAGAAAGAGATAGGGTCCTTAATCCTTAATCCTTAATTAATGAGATCTGAAAGCAATACCAATGTTAGATATAACGGAATATTTTTTGGATGATATCTTCTCCAGAAGTTTTCGAATTGGCCTTTACTCTATAATTGGTAAGGAAAGTAGTGTGAGTAGAAACACCTAATATTGTATTGTTTGTTATCCATTATTATAATATAAATTAATTCCAATAATAAACCATTAAGTTATAATTTAAAATATTTTCAGTATAAAATAATTTTTCATTTTATGATCATTGTAATATAATATTATAAACATTTTATTTATAATCTTAAACACTTTCTTGAGACTGGTTAATGTCGCTTAAATAAATAATTAAATTTTATCCATTCAAGTCCGACGTTTCAGCCAATCCGGTCATCCTCAGGGACAATCTTAATACAATTTTTAACCAAATGATTTAATAAACTCAACTTCATGCAGGCTATTCTGCTCAGGTCAAAACAGCAATTTCTAATTAGTCAATTTTCACATTAAAAGCAAAAATTAAAATTCATTTATCACAGTCACTATTTGCTGTGTGATAAAGTTTTAACAAATAGGAACTGTGATAAATGAATTTTAATTTTTGCTTTTAATGTGAAAATTGACTAATTAGAAATGTTGTTTTGACCTTGGCAGAATAGCCTGCATGAATTTGAGTTTATAAATCATTCAGTTCAAAAATTGTATTAAGATTGTCTCTGAGGATAGCCGGATTGGCCGAAACGTCGGACTTGTAAGAAAAATAAATTGTGTTGAGATTAAAATAGATAAAAATTAAATTATTTATTTAAACATTATAAACATTGTTATATAATAGGGGTATTCATGATGTTCTGTTAAATGTTATATGTTTTACCATGTTAAATGTTATAACTATAGGATTGTGAGCAGCCCTATTTGAAGTCATGTTAAACGTTAAATGCATAAGAGTCCCTAGCGGATTTTCTCAGCAACTTGTTGTATAAGCCTTTATGTTTATAACCTTCCTTCTAGACCCTCATGTTATTGTTTACTTCAGTTTTGATTTAAGTAATTAATTAAAACATGCCTAGAGTGAGTGAAAAGTGGAATTTGTGTGAAAGTTTAGCTTATGAGTGTCTTATTGATCTTCAAACTTGTGAAGAAGAGAATGAAGATGAGCTAATTGACAACTGTATTGAAAGTCACAACAACTAATATGGCGGCGATCTCAACTGGTCTATTGTGTGACGTCATTCTCGATTTAACTGACCAAGTAACAGACTCTCAGCCATGTTAAATGTTATTTCGTTTTACCACGGCAAAAGAAGGCAATTTTTTTCGTTTTAACACGAGTTTTTCAATTTAACACGCTTTAACATAGATCATGAATACCCCTAATATGGTTTTCTGTTACACTGATGCCGCAAGTCAACTCCTGTTGGTTCTGGAGCCATCCTGGGGTCCACCCAGCCTCATAAATTGGGTAAAAACCTGGCGGTCGAACGTGATTCTCACCTAATCACCTTCTTGCACAACCGTTGGTCTAGTAACAGTGGTTCCTTACAAATTACTAAACACCTGACCCCCATGGCTTGTAGTAGTTCAGATTTTAATTTAATTTAGTAAAATATTATCCTGAATTGCTATCCACTTATACTGGAAGCCATGCGTATTATCCCGTAGAATATAGAGCTGGGCTACACCGTAAGACCAACTAGCGGGAGCAGTGATAGCCGATCTTATCGCCATTCCATAGCTCACCATCTGTTGCTCTACTAATTGCCCAACGGGAGTTATTGTTAATTGCCACGGAAACAGGCCGGTGGTCAGTAGCACGTTATTAGAGGTCGCAGATTGCAGATAGTCCTCAACGGAAGGTCTTCCAGGTCGAAGAGGAACTAGGAATTGCTGAGTAGAAACCACTGAAAAAGAGCCGGGAAGAAAAAAGGGAGGTTATTTTACCCCAATTTTTTATTACTTTAACAAACATTATGTTTAGTTACTAGTAAAAACTGATGAGCCTGCCAGGTATAGGAAGGGGGAATAAAAAATATCAACTGTTTCAAAACGTTAAAAAAAAAAATAAATTTTTAACTCGGAGCAATATTTTTTTAAAGACTTACAACACCAGAAAGCCCAGGAGAACATCATTTAAAGTAGAGTAAATTTGCTAAAATATGAGCCCTAATATAGATATTTACGTTCACCAGTTCGCGAGATATAGATTTTTTTTTAAATAATTTATTTATTGATATTTACAACTGTATACACATATATACTACAAGTAAATTTGCTGTAGGTGACATAGTGACATGATACAAAAATGTGGAGAATCTACCCACTGATAGAACTCCAATAACATTTCTAGAGGAGAAGATTTCGAGGCCTCCTTCTAGGAGGATTATTAGGTAATGAAGGATAAGCCAGGTCAGAAACAAGTGGATTTAGGTGGTTGAGAAGTTTATTATGGAAGGAACGGTATCTAGTTCTGGCCAAATCGGCAACATAGGGGACATTGAGGTTCTGATGGATGACCTGATTTGTGACAAAGAAAGGAGAATTAAGGATTTTACGAAGAATTTTGGATTCGGGAGGAATTTGATGGTTTAGTAGAGCCCCAAATCTCAACTCCGTACGTCCAGATAGGCCTTATAATAGTCAAGTAGATCAGTCTTTTGTAATGTATAGGCAATTTGGACCGTTATCTAGTAAATGTTATAATAGTCGGAATCGACGAGCAGTTTCCTGTCTTTTTAGTCTGATATAGATTTTTAAAAAGCAACATTTCATAAAAATGTTCTGAAAGCTACTAATCTTTAGATAATTTATTTTGAGAAATCTAAAACTCAGGAACTATTTGACGTATATATGTATTACCAATCAAATTAAAGCTAATTCAATGTACTATAAAGTAATTTATGACCTTTATCTTCGTAGAAATAGTAGTTTTCATGATATTCACTAAAATAAATTGATTTATAGTTGTCCGAAAAATAAGTTTAATTTATGAAAATCTGTATTTCAGAAACCATAGGCCGTACAGATGTCTGCCAGCACTTAAATTAAAGCTAGTTAAATCTGCAATAAAATAGTTTATAACTTTTATCTTTGTAGGAGTAGTAGTTTTTATGATATTTCACAAAATAAATTTACAAACTGTTAATTTCTAGTTGTTCGTATAAAATGTTTGATTTTTGAAAAAAATATATCTCTAGAACTATAAGACGTACATATGTCTGGCAGCACTCAAAATAAAGTAAATTTAACTAACTATATAGTAGTTTATGACACGTATCTACGTAGGTTTTTAATGATTTTTGTATATGAATATAAATTTGGCACAATTTATATATTGTCCGAAAAAATATAAATCAATTTATTTTAGCAAATACCATGTTTCATGAAACGATCAACTAAACTGAGCTTTTTTTAAGAAGTCGAATGGGATTAAAAAAGCTTAGAGAATCTTACTCTAAAGGGATTATTAAGCATTGGTATGTATTAAATAGGATTAACATATTTAGGGTCCTTTGAAATCTTAAATTTGATAAAACGAT
>NW_027108514.1:633379-637274 GCF_000696795.3 Halyomorpha halys
GTCGATAAAATTCATTATTGTTTGATATTCTGAAAATTTTATTTACTAAAAAAAAAGAAAAAGAAACTTTTTATAAAATCCTACCATCCTACCTGCCCCAGGTCCTGGCATATATTTTGATTATCAAATGTGTTGTTCAAATATCGGCGCGTTCCACTTCTCGATACTATACTGTTTGTTCGAGCCGTGAATTTGTTGGACAAATCCATTCTGTTTGCCAACCTCTCCCCCACCCACCCTCCAACTCTCTGTTCGATAACAACTTTCACAAATAGGGAAATTTCATACATAAATTCATGTTTCTGATTGGGCATTTGTGTATTTTCAGCCTTCGTTATTCAGGCGGAAATTTATTTTCAATTTTCGGATATAGTATTCTGGTATAGAAAGTATTTTAGTTCTTTATAATTCTAACTTCAAGGTATAAGTAGTTACTGTGAAATTTATTTGTACATAAATGCGTGTAAATAAGTCAAAAATTAAAATTTTTTGTATTGTTTTACCTGGAATTTTATTTTATTTCTTTAAAAAATAAATAATTGTACGCATTAATATTATGTTTTTTTTTTTTAATTTTATTTATTTAATGTAATTTACAACTGTACAAATAATAAATACAATAAGTAAATCTGTGGAATGTTTTATTTACACTTGAAAATTTTGGGAAGAAACCACCCGTTGGTGGTGTTTCAAGGATTAAAATCTTCTTTTCAGACGCCTCGGAGGATTATCAAGGATTGTTAAGGATGAAAGATTAAGAATTAATGGGTTAGGATGGGTAAAGAGTTTGGAATGAAAAGAGGCAAATCTGCTTTGGGCCAAATCTGTAACGAATGGGATGTCTTTGTGGATGAGTTTATTTGTAACGTAATAAGGAGCATCATGGATTTTACGTAGGATTTTGGATTGTAAGGATTGTATGCGGCAAGAATTTGATCGTTTAATAGCGCCCCAGAGCTCAATTCCATATGTCCAAATTGGTCTGATTATCGTAGTGTATACTAATTTTTTGTAGTGAATGGGAAGTTTAGAGCGTTTGTCAAGTAAGTGTTGTAGCAATTGGAATCTACGAGTAGTTTCTTGTCGTTTCAGTTTTGTGTGTGGATTCCAAGTAAGTGTCTTGTCAAGATGGAGCCCTAAGTATCGAACCTGTTCAACAGGCGTTAGTGGTGTATTTAGAAAGGATACTGTAGGACAGGAGGGCAGAGGTTTACGACGGAGAGTAAAGGTCATCTGGTAGGATTTGTAAGGATTTATTTTGATTCTTCAGTTTTTACACCATTCTTCAATAGATGTGTGTGCCTGTAGTGTTTGTGATGCATTAGTTGGCTCGTTGTTTACAGAATGTATATATGTGTCATCAGCGTATGTTGTTAGGACTGTGTTAGGGTGGGTTGGGATGTCAGCTGTAAGATATAAACCGTATAAAGAATGGGACCTAAGATATTACCTTGAGGAACACCGGCGGACTGAGAAAAGAGAGATGAGTAGGCTAGGTTCTGATTTACTTTAAAGGTTCTATCAGTGAGGTAGGAGCGGATTATAAGGAAATATGTTGGGGGTAGATAAAATAATAAAACTTAAGCATATTAAATTTAGTTATAGATAAAACACAAAACGATGATCTAAAGTGAGAGACGTTACAAGGAATATTTCGTTCTAGTCTATTGTTTAAAAATAAAAAATGATTAAAGTTTTTATAAATGAGAAATATTTCATTAGCATCACTTTTTCTTTAAATGAATTAATTTTATATTAGCTTAAAACATTTAATATTCAATATACCTATTTTTGTAAGTAAATTAGAAAATTAGGTTTTTTTTCTATTAGTAACATATTAGACGGATTAATTAAGGAAATTTAATTCAATTCCTTTTAATGTTATAATTTTGGCTCTTGTCTATTTTAATTATGTAAAATTCTAGATATAATTGTAATTTATTGCCAATTAATTCTCTGGATTTAATTAATTACTAAAATATGGAATTACTTAAGGTAGTGAATCAACGCGGTAAACTGTTAACAAGGGTACGCATCGCTGATTATGTAGAATCGAGATGAATTGGTTGCAGCACGTGTTGTAGCTCGTTTCTACGAGCAGAGACGGGCAAAAATTAGTTAGGGATGAAACAAATAGTTAAAGTTGCCATAGAAACGACACTTATTCATGAATGGACCATTGATAAATAAATATCGTATCCATGGCAATATTAGCTATTAGTATCAACCTATTTGTCTACAAGTCTACAGTTATCTTGTTTCTTACTCGAAATACTTTCATATTTCCTTTTGTAAATTTGTTAAAGTACACTCAAGTATGATGAGGAATCCTACAAGTCAGTGTAATGTTAATTTTTTATTTTAATATCTTTATTGAAATTTACAACTGTATATTACATAATAAATTTACTAAATACGATATTAGTTAAAATGGAGTGTTACAGGTGTGTAGAGCAACTACCCATTCAGGCGCCTCGGAGGATTGTCATGAATGGAAGAGGATGCAAGATTAGAAACTAGTGGGTTTGAGTGGTTAGAGAGTTTATACTGGAAGGAGTGATATCTGGTTCGGGCTAGATCGGTTACATAGGGAACATTAAGGTCTTTATGTATGATTTTATTTGTGATAAAGTAAGGTTCATTGAGGATTTTACGAAGGATTTTGGATTGTAAGGATTGAATACGAGAGTAATTCGAAGGTTTAGTGGAGTTCCAAAGCTCAAATCCATATTTTTTTAAAAATAAAGAAATATTAGCAAAGGGAAAAAAAAATCACAAAATATTTATATGATATAAATTTAACTAATAAAATAAACTATAAAAAAAAAGTTCCAAGATGGAAGATTGCTGTGTAAACTTCAAACTGTTTAAATGATTTGTTACCAAGAATTTTTCCATTTATAAAAAAGTGAGATATGAAAATATTGTTTTTGCTGTTTTTAAATCACATTAAAATATTTTTAAAAAATTGAAGTTTTTTTTTTTAAATTTATTTATTGCTATCTACAACTATTCATTATAATACATTTAGTAAATCTGATCAAAGTTAAATTGGAGTTTAACAGGCGTGTACAGTAAAATTGAAGTTAAACTTAATTTAAAAGAATATTTTTTTTAACGGATTAATTAACATTCCTTTATTTTGGACCTTTAATTGGATGTACCGTTTGCAAAATACATGCACAACAAGAAAAATAAGAGAGGATATTTTGTGCATTTTTTTTTCCCTATACAGTCAGATGGTAATTTATATAATTTTTTCAACTAATATTTAAATAATAATCTTTAAATTATATTATTGTTGTAATGTTTTTCAAATTTGTAGAAGTACTCTAAACACAGAGGTGGACTCCTAAACTCAGTGTAATGTAATAAAATAAATAAATATTTGAAAAGGAGAAAAAAGAAAATCAATAAATATTTACATAGATATTTACAATGATAAACTATAAAGCTATTTAGAGTAATAAACCAGAAAACTATTCCTTAAATTTAATAATTAATAAAATATAAATATTTAGTCCAAAAAATCTCAAATATTTGAGGTGAAGCATTGTACGGACTGACCCAGTTTGGAACGGAGTATAGCGTGCCCTAAAATTAGTCGATTTTAGTAGTATCTGATATAAAACAGTTGGATACGCTCGGTTCCTATTTACTTTCTTTATATATTTGCCATATAGAAACTTATGAATATATATATTATAAATATTGAATACCTATAATAGAGAGAGAGAAATACTTTATTTATCTATGCTGCCTAAATACATTAGGTTGCTATCTCACACAGCATACTTACAGTTTCCTTTTACAATCCATTTCGGTCTGTAGAACAAATACAAATGTTTCATTCATTCCTATTTTTCTTTCTCATTTCTGCTCCTCCAATTTCACC
>NW_027108514.1:637629-642388 GCF_000696795.3 Halyomorpha halys
GAATAAATACGTTAAAACACACAAATAGAGAGGTCAACATTAGTATGCAGACATAAAATACAGAAAATATATAAAGATTTTTTGAAACTTTCAATTGTTATTCTTCGGGAATTGGGTCGACGGAAGATACCCCATAGATACGGGATTTGAAGATTAGAAGAGCGGGTATTCAGGAACGCACCGAGGACTTAAATTGAAGGATATCTGAGATGTATGATGGACGGCGGGATTGGATAACTTGATAGAGAAAGGAAGCAAGGAAATATTTACGACGGAAGGAGGGGTAAAGCCACTTCAACTCTTCATAAAATCGGGTGACAGAGGCGTCCCTGGGGACCCCAAAGATGAATCGTACAAAGCAATTATTTAACCGTTTTAATTTTATTTCGAGCTTAATATTACTGAAACTTAAAAGAACAATTATTTACTAGAATTTAATACTTCTTAGCCGATTAATATTTATGTAAACGATTTTTTTTTCGGCTCCCTCTGAAGATAAATTCTGAACACGCTTTTGTTCTCCTTTTGGTAAAAGACATCCAGCTTTTACCAAAAGGAGAAAAAAGTAAGTTACTTCACCCTAATTTTTTATTACTTTGATAAAAACTATATATAATTAGTAGTCTAAATTGATAAGTCTGCCAAGTATAGGTAGGGAGAATACAATATGGCGCCTTTTTCAAAAGGTTAAAAAAAAAATTAATTTTTCTTTTGGAGCTCTATATCTTTAAAACTACCAACAACACTAGACAATCTAAGAGAACATTATTTAATGTAAAGTAAATTTGATAAAATATTAGCCCCAATAGATCTATTTACGTTCAATAGTTCCCGAGATTCAGCTTTTTAGAAAGCAACATTTCATAAAAAATGAACTAAGAAATCAGTAGTTAGTGAATTTTGTTTTTTTAGAAACCTATATCTCAAAAATCATTCCACGTACAAATTTCTCACATTGGCACTCAAATTAAAGCTGTTTTAAGACACTTCTATTCCCAGCAGTAGTGGTTTCATGATATTTGCTAAAATAAATTGTATGGACAACATTGCATATGCAAAATTCATGTTTATATACGAATATCATAAAAACTACTACTCTTACGAAGATTAATGTCATATACTATTTTATAGCACATTAAACTTTAATTTGAGTGCCGGCAGACATCTGTATGTCGCATGGTTTCTGAGATATATTTTTCTCAAAATAAATTTTGAATAAACTACCGATTTGTCAGTGCATTTTTAATAAAATGTTGCTTTTTAAAACGCTATATTTCGAGAAATATTCACCGTAAATATCTCTATTAGGGCTCATATTTTAGTAAATTTACTTTACTCTAAATAATGTTCTCTTAGGTTTTCTAGTGTTGTTAATAGTTTTAAAGATATAGAGCTCTGAAAGAAAAATTAATTTTTTTTTTTAACCTTTTGAAAAAGGCGCCATATTGTATTCTTCCTACCTATACTTGGCAGACTTATCAATTTAGACTACTAATTATATATAGTTTTTATTAAAGTAACAAAAAATTAGGGTGAGGTAACTTACTTTTTTCTCCTTTTGGACTCTTGTGCTTTTGGTAAAAGGCATCCAGAAGCGTGTTCAGAATTTATCTTCAGAGGGAGCCGAAAAAAAAAATCGTTTTCATAAATATTAATCGGCTAAGAAGTATTAAATTCTAGTAAATAATTGTTCTTTTAAGTTTCAGTAATATTAAGCTCGAAATAAAATTAAATTCCCGAAGAATAACAATTGAAAGTTTCAAATAAGCTTTATATATTTTCATAAGTTCTATATGGTGAATATATAAAGAAAGTAAATAGGAACCGAGGGTATCCAACTGTTTTATATCAGATACTACTGAAATCGACTAATTAATTTTTTTAACGTTTTAAAACAGCCGCCATTTTGTATTTACCTTGCCTATACATGGTAGTCTTTTAAATTTTGACTAGTAATTATCCACACTCATATATTAGTTTTCATTAAAGTAATCAAAAATTGGGATGAAATAACTGTCTTTTTTATCCCGGCTTTTGTTCTATAACGTTTAGTTTTTTTTTTAAAGTAAATTAATGCTTTTATCGAGCAAAAGATATATTTCATTTTAAATAATATTTCTATTAAAGTTTTTAATAATTGGACACTTACTTGACCAATGCTCTAAACCCATTCACTACAAAAAATTAGTATACACTACAATAATCAGACCAATTTGGACATATGGAATTGAGCTCTGGGGCTCCACCAAACCATCAAATTCTTCCCGCATCCCATGGTTACAATCCAAAATCCTACGTAAAATCCTTGATGCTCCTTAATACGTCACAAGTAAACTCATTCACAAAGACCTTAACATCCCATTCATTGCAGATTTGACCCGAAACAGATATGCGTAATTTCATTCCAAACTCCTTAACCATCCTGACCCATTAATTCTTAATCTTTAATCCTTAACAATCCCTGATAATCCTCCGAGGCGTCTAAAAAGAAGATGGCCAGGAGACCTTCTAATTTAAATTAATGTTTGAAGTACCACCAATGGGTGGTTCCTTCCCAAGATTTTCAAGTGTATATGAAACATACTACATATTTACCTATTGTATTATTTTGTACAGTTGTAAATTACATTAAATAAATAATAAAAAAAATAAATAAATAAAAAAATAATTGGACAAAAAATTTCGTAAATTGGTTTCCGAAGTTCAAGTAATACTTATTTGCTACAGGACTAAAAGAGTACTTTCTTTTTACAGTTTGTTGGTTAACCATAATGAGATCCTTTTTACCTCAAAGAACTTCTTCCTTCGACCATTTTCTTTTCCTAAGCTATGTCTTAAGAGAGGAGTAATTATTTTTGCTGTAATTAGTTTTCGAAGTATGGCTACAAGGGATCTTAGGCGCACCTGAGCAGTCTCCTAAGACCTTGCTAATTGAAAGAGCAGGGGATCTGGTAATTACAAACTTCATTAGTGCGTAATTGTTTAATTAATATTACACAGGTGAAGTGGCAATTTAGTCGTGTGTGTGTGTAATGGAGGTTATAGGTATTATAATGATACTTGATGCGTCTCTGAAATTCTATTATAATGTTGAATTAATTAAAAAATAATGTTTATATTACACAATAAAGAGATTTAAGAAATTTAAATTGCCAATTTAATCATAAATAATAACCACTATCAAGGATTGCCTTATATGGGAGAAATGAGTTGTGACCCATAACTTATTTCCACCATCTCAGCCATTATTATCTAATTTTGTAAGGTTTTGAACATTTGACATCCCTTTTAAAGGTTTTTTTTACTTCCCTTCTGCAAGTTTTTGCTCATCATTAAAGCGTTGTGATCCTGATTCGTTTCAAGGGTTGACGATTTGATATCAAACAAGTGCCTTTTAAAGATTTTCATTATTTCATTTCTGTTGTTTTCCACTGTAAAAACTAGATAAGCCTGTGAGTGGAAATGTCAAGATTCGTTTCCTGGGGTTCAAAATGAATACTGACTCGCCCAGTTCGGATTCGAATCACCTTACATTCCAAGCATGACCCTAATATGGAATTCCATTTGTACCAGACCTTATTAAATCTGAATTCACTACATTCCATGAGAAACTAATGCATCGTCCTAAGCCCTTAGCCCAATCCCTACAATTCTCCTCAAATGTTGAAAAGGGAGTGGCCCAGAGATCATTACAAATAATTATATCAGAGTTCGGGCAATAGCCAGATTTTCCACTGTAGCCATGAGCGGCTAGCGCCCTTACTCATCCTCCACTGGTTTTTAATACCTGTGACACTATTGATAGATAAGTACTGGTAGTTCTGCTCTTTTCTCCACAAGTAGGGGGAAAAGCTCGGGTCGGAGTTTCTCAGGTTTTATTTAAATATTTAATTAGGATTGAATGAGTTTAGGATATTGTTTTACTTTACTTTTTTTCTTCTCTTTTGTTTCTTATTTTGTTATCACTTAATTTATATATTTGTAAATATGGTGTGAATGATTTCTATGATTCATATTATCCATAAAGACCTAAATGTTCCTTATGTAACCGATCTAGCCCGAACCCGATATTATTCCTTCCATAATAAACTCCCTAACCACCCAAACCCACTAGTTTCTAACATTGCTTCCTCTTCCATTCTTGGCAATCCTCCGAGGCGCCTGAAAAGAAAATGGCCTCGTGACCTTATATTGTAAACTGTTTTTAGAGTTCTACTACTGGGTAGTTTCCCTACATCCTGTATCATATCATTATGATCAAATTTACTTGTTGTATTTTTTATATAGTTGCAAATATCAATAAATAAATTTAAAAAAAAAAAGATTCATATTACTATTTTCTAAAAAAAAATGAAAGAATATTACACATTAAACATTCCAAGCAGTCTGATTGACCCCAGCTCCAGCCTGTTCGGCCACAACATCATCGGGATTATCACACATTTCTTCAATGAACGCCATTTACTTAGCAGTATATCTATATTTGGTGAGAGGGCTGAAAATTTTTATTAAATTGGTGCTAGAGAAGTTCCTTTTGGTGTTCACAATTTAGTAATTGTACATAGTTTTCAATTGGAGAAGATGGTCGGGGGGTGCGGTCAGCAAAGAAACAACATAAATAGACGAAAAAATATTTATTTATACCCACGTTTTGACCTGATTTTCAGGTCTTCATCAGGGTTATAAAAGTCAAAAGACAGCAACCATCATTTAGAGAGAAAAAAATTATATAAATAAAAATAAAATAGATAAAACTTTT
>NW_027108514.1:642773-668900 GCF_000696795.3 Halyomorpha halys
ATTTTTTTCTCTCTAAATGATGGTTGTTGTCTTTTTGTTTTTATAGCCCTGATGAAGACCTGAAAATCAGATCGAAACGTCAGCATAAATCAATATGTTTTCGTTTATTTATGTTGTTTTTTTGCTGACCGTACCCCCGACCATCTTCTCCAATCAGTAATCTACGGTCAACTATATACACCTCATTGTACATAGCTTTCATTAATGTAATCAAAATTCGGAGTTAAATTACTGCTTTTTTTTTCTCTCTCTGGCTTGTTCTATCTGGTCAGCTTCATAACACCCCGATCGTCGGAAAATGTTTTTTTACTATTCATCGAAACGGGGACTAATAATGCTTATATTGCTGAGGCCATCCTTCGTTCATATCTTTCATTTTTTAAACTGAACAGTAGAAGTACATATTTATGTATATATTTATCAATAGTTCATTCATAAATAAGGGTCGTATCCATGGCAACTTTAGCTATTAGTTTCAACTATAGCTAATTTTTGCCCATCTCTGAGTGTGCATTATTTTTTTTTTTGCCTTACAAGAACAGCACGCTGTATCCAAAAAGCACTCTGTTAACTGACAATGGCTATAGATGAAGCACTCAACTGCCGGTCCATTAAGTAACATCAACTTCAATTAGGTGTTTACCTGTAAACAGGCTCTACTCGGGTAATTGGCAGAGCACTCTAGCGGTCAAGTGTGGTCCTCTTCAGCGATCAAGCTACGATATATTGTTCCCATCTAATTACCCTCGCAATATCAGTTCTTTGTCATGGCTAATTGATCGTGATTAATGTGGATCTAGTATAATTTATGAGTCTCGATTAAAAAAAAAAATTGAGTTTGTTAATTTAATAAATGAAGGATTTGTCAGATTAAGGATCGTTGTTTGGCAAATGAAATTTTAAAAAATGATAATTAAGTTAAAAGCATGTTCCATATGTAACCGATCTAGCCCGAATCCGATATTATACCTTCCATTATAAACTCCCTAACCACCCACTAGTTTCTAAACTTGCTTCCTCTTCCATTCATCACAATCCTCTGAGGCACCTGAAAAGAAGATGGCCTCGTGACCTTATATAGTAAAATGTTTTTAGAGTTTTACTACTGGGTAGTTTCTCTACATGCTGTAGCATATCATTATCATTATGTCATTATGATCAAATTTGCTTGTTGTATTTTTTATACAGTTATAAACATCAATAAAAAAAAAAGTTTGTTCATTAAAAAAAAAAAAATTGAAGCATTTATCAGATTATGGATCGTAGTTTGGCAAATGAAATGAAAAAAAATGATAATTAAGTTAAAATTCTGTTCCATATGTAACCGATCTAGCCCGAAACAGATATCACTCCTTCCATTATAAACTCCCTTACCACTCAAACCTACTAGTTTCTAACCTTGCTTCCTCTTCCATTCTTGACAATTCTCCGAGGTGCCTGAAAAGAAGATGGCCACGACACGAGACCCGCATATATAAATTTGTTGTTGGTTGGGGCTTATGGGCGTAAAACCCTGAGGTCATCAACGCCCACGTTTCTTACTTTATAATTCTATTCCAAAAATTTGAAATTCTTTAGATAATCGCTTATTAAGTTTAAATAATTACTAGATTTTTTGAATACATATGACAAACTTTTGGGTTTAGATCTTTTCTAAAAGATTATTCCTTTTTTAAGAAAATTAAAACCATTTCTATGGTTTTTTGGTCATCATTCAGAGCATCCGATACACTCGGTCCCACTCCCAATCTATGTAAGTTCATGAAATAGAAATGACATTCTGAGACTGACTGTAAGTACACTGTTGCAGTATTGACATTTTGGCGGTGGTTGCTTATTGATCAGGTATGCATGAGTTAAATTCGTATGACCTATTCTCAATCTGGCTATAGCTACCTCCTCCCTGCGATTGGAACGGTTTGATGTGGTCCATGGTTTAATGGTTTTTTTAATAGTTTTTAATTTGCTTGGCCGGCTTTCATCCCACATGACTTGTCAACTAGATGATATTTCATTTTTCATCGGAAGACTTATTTCTTGGGGTGTCAGAATGGCCGCGCCCCGACCCGGAAGGGCAAATGCTTGTTTGGCCTGCATATGTAAAAATGTCATTAGAGTGCAACCAATATTGGTAGTTTCTCTACAAAACTGTATCACTCCATTATGAAAGTATATCAAATTTACTAAATATATTATTATGTACAGTTGTAAATTTCATTTAAGATTTAAAAAAAAAAACTTAGTGAACCCGAAGATTCAATGCCAATATTAGCTATCAGTGTTGGCTCACATCTATTGAATAACACCTGTCTCATCATATCGGTTCAGTTTTTCCTAACGTTCAAGATACAAGAGTCCAAGAGGAGAAAAAACTACGTTATTTCACCCCAATTTTTTATTACTTTAATAAAACTACGTATAATTACTAGTCCAAATTGATGATTCTGCCAAGTATAATTAGGAGGAATAAAAATTGACGGCTGTTTCAAAACGTTAATGAGCTTTATTTTTTAAACTACCTAGTGTTACTAGGAAGTCAAATAGACCATAATTTAAAGTAGAGTGATTTTGCTGAATGTAATCCCTGGTAGAGATTTTTACGTTCAATAGTTCCCAAGAAACAGTTTTTATTTATTTTTTTATAATTTATTTCTTGATATTTATAACTGTATAAAAAATACAACAAGTAAATTTGATCATAATGATATGATACAGGATGTAGAGAAACTACCCAGTAATAGAACTCTAAAACAGTTTACAATATAAGGTCATGAGGCCATCATCTTTTCAGGCGCCTCGGAGGATCGCCAGGAATGGAAGAGGGAGCAAGGTTAGAAACTAGTGGGTTTGGGAGTTCATTATGGAAGGAATAATATCGGGTTCGGGCTAGATCGGTTACATAAGAAACATTTTGGTCTTTATGGATGGTTTTATTAGTAACAATATAAGGAGCATTGAGGATTTTACGAAGGAGTTTGGATTGTAAAGATTGGATACGAGAGGAATTCGAAGGTTTAGTGGAGCCTCAAAGCTCAACTCCGTATGTCCAGATGGGCCTTATTATAGTCATGTAGATCAGTCTTTTGTAATGAGTTGGAAGTTTAGACCGTTTGTCTAGTAAGTGCTGTAATAGTCTAAATCGACGTGCAGTTTCCTGTCTTTTCAGTCTTGTGTGAGGATTCTGTGAAGATAACGAATCTGTTCTACAGGGGTAAGAGCCACATTATTAAAGTATACTGTAGGGCAGTCGGCAGGTTTACGACGAAGAGTAAATGTGATTTGTTGGGATTTCTTTTTATCCTCCAATATCGACACCATTCTTCGAGGATTGTGATATGGGACTGGAGAGTTTGGGATGCAACCAAATGGTTATTACTAACTGTGAGCACACATGTGTCATCAGCATACGCAGTTTTTTTTTAAAAGCAATATTTCATAAAATATAAACTGAAAAATCAGTAGTTAAAATCTGTATGTTAGGAAGCAAGAGATGTACATACCTCTATCAACACTCACATTAATGCTAATTTAATATGCTATAAAGTAGTTTATGACGTATATATTTGTAAGAATAGTAGTTTTCATATTTGCCAAAATTTTAATTTTTTGAAACTTTTTAACTAAATAAATTTATAAGTGCGAACTGGAAATTCTGCGTGTACTTCAGATTGATAACGCCATTCCGATAGCTGGAGATAAAAGATACAGCAAATCTGACCTTGTTAATATTGACCAATCTAAAACTAAAAAATCTGGAAATTCCCATCATTCCCCTTCAATCCCTCCTTTTCGAGTTTTAATACCTCCTGTTGGAGTCCCTATAAAAACCTGGGCACAAATTATTTTACGTATATTTAGGTAGTTATTAGGCTTAGGCAAAAAATTCATTTATCTTTTTTTTTTAAATCATAATTTGTTTTCTCATGTCTAATAACAACTAAATATTAGGGATATTTATGATATGTGTATATTTATTATTTATGGATATATATACATAGCCATAAAAAATTAGAAAAAAAAATTTTATAATATATTTATTGTTTTTACAACTGTATAACATATATACAACAATAATTTTCGGTAGGTGATATATTGACATGATACAAACATGTGGAGAATCTACCCATTGATAGAACTCCAATAACATTTCTAGACGAGAAGATCTCGAGCCCATCTTCTTTTCAGACGCCTAGGAGGTTTATTAGGTAATGAAGGAGAAGCCAGATTAGAAACAAGCGGATTTGAGTGGTCGGGAAGTTTTCCATGAAAGGAATAGTATCTGGTTTTGGCCAAATCGGCAACATATGGGACATTGAGTTCATGATGGATGACTTAATTTGTGACAAAGTAAGGAGCATTACTGATTTTACGAAGGATTTTTGACTGTAAGGATTGGATTCGGGAGATATTTGATGGTTTAGTGGAGCCCCAAAGTTCAACTCCTTACGTCTAGGCATGCCTTATAATAGTCATGTAGATCAGTCTTTTGTAATGGATTGCCAGTTTAGACCGTTTGTCTAGTAAATGTTGTAATAGTCGAAATCGACGAGCAGTTTCCTGTCTTGTATGAGGATTCCATGTCAGTCGTTTGTCGAGATGTAGTCCTAAGTAACGGATCTGTTCGACAGAAATAAGTGAGATATTATTAAAGGATACTGTAGGGCAAAAGGTCATTGGTTTACGATGAAGAGTAAATGTGATTTGGTGGGATTTATTGGAATTAATGGGCAATTTTTTTTTCAAACCGTAATTTGTTTTCTGATGTTGAATAAAAACATACTATTGCGACAAACAGGGACATTTATAATGAGTTAAATGTAAAACGTTTAACTTACTAAATATTGTAAATATAGGATTGTTAACAGCCCAATTTAAAGTCAATGTTATATGTTTAATGCAGAAGAGCTCCTTACGGATTTTACGGGTAACTTGTTTTGTAACTTTGTAATGTCAAAATATCCAAATGTTTCGTCACTTCCTTTTTTCTTCATCACACTTGTTCCTTGTTTCCTTTTATAGTTTTTTTTTTTAAATTAGTTTATTGTTATTTCTATCTATTACTTTAGTAAGGTTTAAAAACGCCCAAAACAAGAACTACACAAACCAAGCACGTAGTAAAATAAATAAAATCAATTCATATCTTCCGACTGCGTATATGCTCTCAAGTATCCTTTAATAATGTTGCTCTTACGCCTGTCGAACAGATCCACTACCTTGGACTATATCTAGACAAACGACTAACTTGGAATCTCACAAAAGACTGAAAGGACAGGAAACTGCACCTTGATTCAGACTATTACAGCACTTACTAGACAAAAGGTCTAAACTTCCAATCCATTACAAAAGACTGATTTACATAACTATAATCTGGACATACGGAGTTGAGCACTAACTTAAGGATTCCTCTCGTATCCCAAATACTTCGCAAATCCTCAATGGTCCTTACTTTGTCACAAATAAAATCCATAAAGACCTTAATGTTGCATATTTTACCGATCTAGCCCAAATCAGAAATCAATCCTCCCATTATAAATTCCCTAAACACCGAAATATAAGTATAATTTATGAGTCTGGATTAAAAAAAAAAAACAGAAAACCAACTAATTTTGTTTATTTTTGAAGGATCAAGGATCGTAGTTTGGCAGATCCTTTAGCGCATTGATTGTTGTTAGGCAGATTTCATTATCTTTAATGAAATTAAAAAAAAAATTACGCTTTTAATGTTCCATATTTAGCCGATCTAACCCGAACCAGATATCATTCCTTCCATTATAAACTCCCTAACCACTCAATCCCACTAGTTTCTAACATTGCTTCCTCTTTTATTCCTGACAATCCTCCAAGGCGACTGAATAGAATATGGCCACGAGATCTACTAATTTAAAATGTCATTAGAGTGCTACCAATGGGTAGTTTTGTACATGCCTGTACCATACCATTACGATCTCACATCAAATTTACTAGATATATTATAATGTAAATAAATTTATAAATATCAAAGAGAAAATAATCCCAAATTATTTTGTTTAAATCTATATATTTTCCTTCCAAGGCCGCGATAAATGTTTTTAATTATTAAAAGGCTCGAAGTGGCAAATACCGGAGCGAAAAAAAGAGAGATTGATGAAAGGGTTTGAAAAGACAAAGGGCTATAAAAAGGGCTAAAACAGCTGAGAAGCCCATTGTACCCAACAGAACCCTGGTATTAAAGGATTTGGGTAGCGTTCATACCCTACTCTTCCCACCACTTATATCTGCTCTTCCATTTTATTAAATCCCCAAAACGGCCCATTCTTGTGTTTTATTTTTTTTTGTTTTATATTTGCGGGCTATTGTCATAGTTTTACGGAGTGGTCTATTGTTATGAAGAGCCCCTTAAAAACAAGGTAATTAAGGGGGGTTGCAGAGGAAATGATATATTTCCCCCCCCGCTAATTATAAAATTAGTGCTGCTATCAATTATAGCAAACTTTTTTAAATTAATAAATTGAGTCAGTTATAATTGTACATAATTGTATTTATAAGTTTTTTTAAATTTATTTATTTAATGTAATTTACAACTGTAAAAAATTATACAATAAGTAAATATGTTGTATGTTTCATATACACTTGCAAATCTTGGGAAGGAATCACCCATCGGTGGTACTTCAAACATTAATTTAAATTAGAAGGTCCCGTGGGCCTCTTCTTTTCAGACGCCTCGGAGGATTATCAGGGATTGTTAAGGATGAAAGATTAAGAATTAATGGGTTAGGATGGTTAAGGAGTTTGGAATGAAAAGACGCATATCTGTTTTGGGCCAAATCTGCAACGAATGGGATGTTAAGGTCTTTGTGAATGTGTTTATTTGTAACGTAATAATGAGTATTTATAAAGTTAATGGAGTATTTAGAAAGGATACTGTAGGACAGGAGGGTAGAGGTTTACGACGGAGAGTAAAGGTGAGCTGATGGGATTTGTTAGGATTTATTTTGATTCTCCATTTTTGACACCATTTTTCAATAGATTTTATTATATAAGTTTTTAAAAATAAATAAAATTTTTATCCAGTGTAGTCTCAAAACATTTTTTATTCCTTTATAAGTCCGACGTTTCGGCCAGTACGGCCGTCCTCAAAGACAATTTATCACAAACAGCTTTTATTTCACATATGGTCTTCAACAATTCTAAACAAATAACAATATTATTTATATATTATAATTCCTTAATAAATTTTTAGAAACAAATCATTTAAAAAACTACTTCATGCAAGCTATTCTGCCCAGGTCATTTATATCAGTCCACAAATGAGACATTAAAACAGTAGAGAATCATCTAATTTTGTTAACAAACATATTATAAGATTATGTCTAAGTACCTAATTAGTCAATTTTTTACGTTGAATTAAAAATTAAAATTATTTATCACAATAGTTGTAACCTTCCTTACACTCAGGTCATGCATTCAATTTATTACAACTATATCTTCGTTGAATTTCTTCTTTATTTTATTATTAAAATTCCTATCACGGTTAATTATTATTATCAACATTAATTTTATCCCATATTTTTCATCAATTAATTTTATTTAAAATCTCTGCATAGTGTAGGTTCAGATTCCTTTTGTCTGTTTTAAAAATCACTGTATAATTAATTTTTTCTAACATGTAAATAGACTTAAGTATTTTTCTTTTGAATGTATTATTTTCTTTATGTAAAATCATATATTTATAATTTTTATTTTTCACTTTTCTATGTGAGAATATCACACTCGGTAATATGTACAATTTTTCTTTTATGTGAAGTATTAGAATTTGTACCGTATGCAGAATTTTAATGAGACGAACATTAAATAGGAATATGTAACTCACCATTATATGAGAACTCACAAAGAGAGGCAAAGGTATGTGATTTCAATAAAATATTTTGTAGTGATCGATCGAAAAATATTTGACACGTCTCCGAGGGTTCTTGCCAATGCTCCTTAGAGCCGAAAAAAAAATATATATAATTTTATATATGAAGAAGATCGTCAGGGTTGGAATCAAAAAGAACAAACATATTTTATCGAAAATTATAATAATAAATAGGTAAGGCATTTAATTATTTGGTCAATTATTTATTCATATTATATAATTTTAGCATTTCTTTTATAAATTGCACGTCGATTCTGACTATTACAGCACTTACTAGACAAGCAGTCTAAACTTCTAATCAATTACAATAGTCAGATTTACATACGGAGCTTTTGGGAAAAGCTTAGAATTCCTTTCCTATCCAATCTTTACAATCCATAATCCTTCGTAAAATCCTTAATTTGTCACAAATAAAATCATCTATAAGGACTTTAATGTTCCACATGTCCACAAATATGACAACTGAACTCATTTTTCATCTTTGTTTCAATCTGACAGTCCTGACGAAGCCCTTAAAGTGGGGCGAAACGTCAGTTCACAATAAATAGTTGTTTTTTACTATTTTGATACCTTTATTGAACGCCGCCCGGACTACCTTCCCACAAAAAATATTGTATTTTTCTTATTAAATTTCAATGCTCTTATTACGGGATAGTAGGGTAGTAATAAATTATATATTTGTTTTATGGTATAGAAAAACAACAAAATATTAGGCGTATTCATTATGTTGTGTCAAATGTAAAAGGTTGTAACGTGATAAATGTTAAAAGTATAGGATTGTGAGCAGAATAATTTTAAGTCCATGAAATATGTTTAATACGGAATAGCTCCTAGCGGATTTTCTTCGAAACTTGTTTTGTAACCTCCAACAGCTTCGTCATGTTATTATCTTTCTTCTACCTCACTTATTCCTTGTTTCCTCTCCTAGTTTTTTGTTGTTACTTTATTATTATTAGAGTTTTAAAACGTCAAAAAAAAAAAAACAATACGAGCAACTAGCTTATCAAAACTATAAAAGACAAAATGGTGTGAAGCTCAGCTGGTCTATTGTGTGACGTCATTCTCCATTTAGCGGACCTACTAACAGACTCTCATCCATTTTAAATGTAATATTATTTTAAAATGCTAAAAGAAGGAAATATTTATCCATTTAACATAAGTTTTTCCATTTAACACGCTTTAGCATGCTGAACTATAGATCATGAATACCCCTATTGTATATAACAGAATGTAATTGTGACTAGTATTTTTTTTATGTACATAGTTTTATTATATTTTATTATTTTTATTCATTTTTTTTTCCTTCGGTTTCTAAATACCTCACCTATTTTATGTATAATATTGTTCAAAATGCTATTATATGAGAAGAAAATATTTCTCCGTTTAACACATTTTAACATGTTAAATTGAAGATCATGAATACTCCTATTATAATTTATTTATTGAAATTTATTATTGTACAAAAAATAATGCACTAAGTACATTTGAGGAATGTTTCGAGCACTTGATAATCTTGGGAAGGAACCACTCAATGGTGGTACTTTAAACATTAATTTAAATTAATGGTCTCATGGCCATGTTATTTTCAGGATAAGCAGAAATTATTAAGGATTAGAGATTAAGAAATAATGGTTTAAGATGGGTAAGGAGTTTGGAATGAACGGACGCATATCTATTTCGATCCAAATCAACAACGAAAGGGATGTTAAGGTCTTTGTGGATAAGTTTTAAGGCTTCAGTAACAGAATAAAGAATTATCAATCCACAACCAGATTCGAACCCAGGTCCTTGGAGTTAATGGCAAAGTGTGCATTTATTTAATGTAATTTAAATCTGTACAAAATAATAAATACAATAAGTAAATATGTGGAATGTTTCATTTACACTAGAAAATCTTGGGAAGAAACCACCCATCAGTGGTACTTCAAGCATTAATTTAAATTAGAAGGTCCCGTGGCCACCTTCTTTTAGGACGCCTCGAAGGATTATCAGAGATTATTAAGGATTAGAGATTAAGAAATAATGGTTTAAGATGGGTAAGGAGTTTGGAATGAAAGGAAGCATATCTATTTCGGTCCAAATCTGCAACGAAAGGGATGTTAAGGTCTTTGTGGATAAGTTTATTTATGACGTAATAAGGAGGATAAAGGATTTTTTACAGAGGATTTTAAGGATTGGATACGGGAGGAATTTGATGATTTATTGAAAACCATGGTATATAAAAAGTAGGCCAATTTTATGCAACTTATTTTCTGGGTAAAGCGAAACAGAATTACCATTAAATTATTTTATGTGGCCTAATTCGCAAAGACTGCCAGTCCAAATGGTTTCTACAGTGTTCCCTTATAATAGTTATCTGTGGAATATATTTTTTCTGAACCGGCTAATTAAATATTTCTTTTTATTTCTCTAAAAATTCTTTTTAGGTGGATTTTGAGGACACATTTCATTATAAATGACTTATTGTAAAATACATAATTAATGACTCAGCTCTGGATTCGAAGGAGCAAGCTGTTACCCTCTACATCGTGAAAGCCGCTAGACCACGATGGCATTCCTACAGAGAGGCTCGGGAATCGGGTCAGCTGCTTCGTGGTTGGAACAAACTTGCGAAGGGTTGGTGGCGTAGTGCCGCAATACGCTGCTCTAAAATCGGGGTTGGGGCGACAGTTGTAGTTTTAATGGAGTTTTAGTTATAAATGTAGTAGATTCTAGAATAATATCGGTCAACACGAATTTTGTTTTTACAGTTTAAATGTCACATTTCAATTTCATACATCTTTCTATCCCAAAAAGTCCATTCAAAGTATATAATAAATTTAAGAACTTCAAATATCTAGATTAAAATTCTTCAGTATATTATTGAAACCGTTTTTAAAATTGTATAGGTGGTCCTTTCTCTTCTACATACAATCCATCAAAAAATATAACTTCTCATATTATATATATAAATGATTGACCATATTATTTCAAATTAAGAAGATTTTCTGGAGTACGGTAGAAGTTTCACCTTTATATACGTTTCATGCCACTATGTAGGGATTCATTAGGACAAAAAAAAAACAACAAAGAATATTTTGACATAGTACGATTATAAGATACAAAATGGTAAATTTAGGTAGGATTGAAATTATATTAATATAATTGAAAAGAAAAATATATACTAATGAACGAAAAGAAGAAATAAAAAATAGTATTAATATAAAGTAGATAATTTAGATTTACAGAAACATCAAAGACCTGGAAACTGAGATGAGAATCAGAAGGCTGATAGTACAAGAGCCGGGAAGAAAAAAAGCAGTTATCTCACCCCAATTTTTGATTACTTTAACGAAAACTAGGTATAATTACTAATCAATATTGATGAGTCTGCCAAGTATAGGTAGGGGGGATAAAAAATGGCGGCTGTTTCAAAACGTTAAAAAAGAATTAATTTTTCATTCGGAGCTCTATATCTTAAAAGAGTAAATTTTCTGAAATATTAGCCCTGAAAGAGCTATTTACGTCCAATAGTTCTCGAGATATAGATTTTTAAAAAGCAAAATTTCTTAAAAATCAACTGAAAGATTAGTAGTTAGCTAATTTATTTTGAGAAATCTATATCTCAGGAACTATGTGACGTACAGATGTCTATTAGCACTCAAATTAAAGCTAATTTAATGGACTATAAAGAAATCTGACCTTTACTTTCGTAGAAATAGTACTTTTCATGATATTTGATAAAATAAATTGATTTATAGTTGTTCGGACAATAAGTTTGATTTATGAAAAACATTTCATTAACCATTGGACGTACAGATGTCTGCGAGCGCTCAAATTAAAGCTAGTTAACTTTACTACAAAATAGTTAATTATGTTTATCTTTGTAGGAATAGTAGTTTTTATGATATTTCACAAAATAAATTCACAAACTGTTAATTTCTAGTTGTTCTTATAAAATGTTGGATTTTTGAAAAAATATATATCTAGATCCATAAGAGGCACTCAAATAAAGGAAATTTAACTTACTATAAACTAGTTTATGACATTTATCTTCGTAGTGGTAGTAGTTTTTATGATATTCACATATGAATATAAATTTGGCAAATGAAGATGTGTCATAAATCAAGAAAAATTCGTTTTTTTTTATCGCTTTGAAACAGCCGCCATTTTTTATTCCTCCTTGTACTCAGATGTTCTATGGGCACATGAAGAGGATGAAGGAGGAAAGATTGAATAAGAAGATATATAAAAAAAAAAATCAGCTACAAAAACATGGGAGGATACACGAAGAAAATGAGAGAGGAATTAAAGAGACTTAAAATTTCAGATACCTAGTATCTAGATAGAGATATGTATAGGAAAACATTGAAAAATCTCACCAATATTGGAAGAGGAAAAAAAATGGGTACGAAGTGGTCCGAAGAAATGAAAGGCAGTCGAGAATCATGAAACTGCGATGGGAAGAAAGAAAATGAAGACTCCCAAAGAAGCCTAACCATTGATATTCATGTTGTCCTTAGTGGCCGATCCGTAATAAAAAAAATTAAAAAAATGTATCATTGTCTATTTTATATTTATAATATTTTATCTCTTCTTTTCGATTATTTGTATGTAATTTTCTTTTCACTTATATTTACATCATTTTTAACCCTACTTTAATTTAATTTTTTGTATCTAATAATCCTACTATATCAAAATATTTTGTATCATATTAGCCCTGACGTAGCACTACAAAGTGGGGCGAAACGTCGGCAAGCAAATAGTTGTAAACTAATTTTGTTTTCTTTTGACCGCTCCTCCGACCATCTTCTTCATAAACTAACTTCTCATTGTATACAACGAATTTAAATAACTTTATACTTGATTTTCATATATTCAATTATAATTTTTTAATCATCAAATACTAATTTAAATCATTAATGAAAAATCATTTTGAATTTAATTAGCCCGCATATATCTATTATTTTTTTTAAGTTACTATATAATAGTAAAAGTTTATATGAATTTCTTTCTGTGCATATACACTCCACATTTCTGTTACGTTTCGGCATTTTCTATTGGTCATTTTCTTATTTATCCAAGTCATAATTAAAAATTACTTTCAGATACACAGTTCTAGGAATAGTTCGTGATATTTTTTTTTAATTCTGCTTATTCCCGACTATTTTGATTAGCAATTAATAATAATAAAAGAAATCTCACAAAAAAAAAAAAAAAATCATAAATAAAGTTTTTTATGATAAATATAACTTTTAATTTCAATATTGAACCTGATGAATTATAAATTTATCGTTGAGTAATGCCCGTAAGGACGACCTTTGAAGAGGACACCTTAAGGAATCGGTTCTAAGAAGTAATGCAGTGTTGTCCTGTCTAAAAGTGGACCAGGTTCAGTTCTCAAGATAGGCTCCAGATGCCTCTCTCCTGTTTACTTTGTCCTGCACTGAATACCGTCTGTATTTATATACATTGCTTCTGTCTTGTCTCTGCAACTAGTCTGTCAATAATTAACCTTCAATTATTTAGTATGAGAAAATGTTGAGGTTTTATATTTATTTTATTCATAATGTTACTGTAGTTTTGAGTCAACCTTGTGGGTTCGGAAGACCTCTGGGATCCAACAGCCTCATTAAGTGGTTACTTTTAATTTGGGAAAAATCTGGCGGTTGAGCGGATCATCAACAAATCACCTCCTTGCAAAACCGTTGTTCAAGAAACAGTACATTTTTACAAAGTACTGAACACCTGACCCATTTGCAGGTACAGATGACCATAATAAATTTTCTTTTATTTGAGAGAGAGTTCACCGTGAGAGGCCTCTGGTTTGAATCTCGTGGAACAATACCAGATAGAACAAGGAGCTTCTTAGAAGGCCTAGGTGTTAGCATTGGGGGATATTGCGATCTTGGCGGAAAATATTATTTTGGACTCCCTGGGGATCATACACCATCACCTGCATGGGAATCAGCTCGGAGATTGTTCTTTGTTTTATTTATTTATTTTAATATGTTGACCTCACTGTTTGTGTGTTAGAACGTATTTATTCATTAAATTATTTTATTTTATTAATACTATGTTTTTTTGTGTGTTTTTTTAAAACTTATTTATCCATTCAAGTGTTTCCTATAACCGGTTTATTTAATTATATTTTCCTTTTTATCTATGTGTTATTCTTATTCTCGTAAAATGTATCTATTTGTTTGTTCTTGGTAGACTGATCTACTTCTGTGACTATGAATGATGGTCTGATCTCACATTACCGTCTAATATTGCATTTTTTTTAGCGGGTCACTGAAGAGGATCTAGGAAGGTGAATTCCGGAGAGCGAATTTGTTGATCGGGTGAATTGTATAATTGAGCAGAAATGAGAAAGAAAAATAGGAATGAATGAAACATTTGTATTTATTGTACAGACCGAAATGGATTGTAAAAGGAAACTGTAGGGGTGAAAAAAATTGTTTATTATATCCTATTATTGTATATCTTTTTTTTTATGATTATACCATGTATGTGTAACGTATATATGTCCGATTACGGATTGATAAGTATCCTGTGTGAGATAGCAACCTAATGTATTTGGGCAGCATAGATGAATAAATAAAGTATTTCTCTCTATATCACATTAATTTTCATATTTAGATAAATTTTTGGCTGTATTAGTGTTATGATAGGTTTTCAATTTCGAATCCACATCCTAAAGTACAACAATTCCTTTTCATATCACTGTTTCCAAATTTAAAAAATGAAAAATAATCACATTTAAATTTTATTCAAGAAGGGAATTTAGTGTAGCTCTTAATGATCTAAACTTCTAATCTATTACAAAAGACTGATCTACATGACTGTAATAAGGCCTATCTGGACATACGGAGTTGAGCTTTGGGGTTCCACTTAACCTTCCAATTCCTCTCGTATCCAATCCTTACAATCCAAAATCCAACGTAAAAACTTCTATGCTCCCCTCTTGGTTACAGACTCGGTCAATCCTCCAGATATAACCGATCTAGCCCGAACCAGATATCAATGTTCCATTATAAACTCCCTAACCACTCAAACCAACTAGTTTCTAACCTCGCTTCCTCTTCCATTCCTGAAAACCCTCTGACGCATGAAAAAAAAAAATGGCCTTGAGACCTAATGTAGAAATGTTATTAGAGTGGTACGAATGTGTACTATCATTGTGATCTTACATCAAATTTACTAGATGTATTTCTATGTAAATACAGTTGTGAATGTTAACAAATAGAAAAAAAACTGTGGTCCTTGGGTTTCAATCAGTGTCTAATCTAGTTATATTATAATGCTGGTTGTAGGTTTATTATAATTAATAGGCAAAAATTATTTTAAAATAAAAAATAATCAAAAATGAAATTCCAAAAAATGTTAAATGAAATATATATGAGAAATTGTCTATCAAAAGCTAATATATGATCCTAGGAATGTTGCTATATTTGAGATGTTCCTGGAGTAAGTCCCACATTTTTTTATTGTTCCTGTGGTAGAACCCAAATAAATAAACAATAAACAGGATAGGACTGACTCCAAATTTATCCGAAACTCTGGCAGATGAGGAAGCTAAAATTCACGAGTATTTGAATTTTTAAAAGCACATCGCCTTCCTTATAAATTATAACTGCTCTTCGATTTTTATGTTTTTTATTTTTTTTATTTTTTAAAAATTATTTTTCTATTTTTTTTTCCTATTTTTTATTTATTTATTTTTTTTTTACTTTTATCATGCCATAGGCGTTGATGACCAGAGGGTTTTACGCCTTTAAGCAACAAACAACAACAAATTTAACAATAAGTATTTTTTCAACCAAAAAAATATGTTTCCTATTATTGTTTTCTATAATAGTTCAGGCAATTAGTTCAGTGAAAGGTGTTAAAAAAGGGCTTTGTAAACTGAGAAATCCAATCAGCAACAACGTCCTGAAACCTTGAACCTTGAACATTAGTTATATATTACACTTATATCAAAAGTAATATAAGTATAGTATAAGTAACATAGCCTTCATCTTATAATACTTAGATTATACATTATATAGTCAGCACCATTTATATATCTATAATGTTAGGATTCCTTTTATTCATTATAGTTGTTGTCTTATTTTTTGTTCATAGCCCTGATGAAGACTTGAAATTCTGGCCGAAGCGTTGGCACTAATAAATATGCTTTTACTCATTTGTGTTTACCACTGACCGCAACCATCTTCTCATTTAAACGATAATTGGGCATGCTTATAAGTGCGATCTGTTAAGTTTTCATCTTATCATTTCATAACGCTTTAAGATTTTCTGTAAGTTTGAACTGTCTATAACTGGTTGTAATATCGTTGTACGTTACTAATAGTAACAGCCAAATGGTGAATTTTAGTTACTTTATCTTATATTTTAAAGTGTTAAAAAAAAAAAGTTTTAATGTCTGCCTTCACCGTCTTCACAACTCAAGGTCAAGGTCATATGTTTGCATAAGTAATGTAAAAGCTAATTACAGTTTGCACTTAACAGATCAATAACCGGAATACAGACATTTGTTTTAGTAAGAAGAATATAATTGACTGTTGGAAATCCAAAATCTGTTCTATATAAGGTACAGGGTATGCAAGGATACCCTAATATCGATTGAATGCTCCCGAACGACATAAATATCAAGCCTGCCTGTTCCAGGACATCTTTCCTCTTTATCTATTTATCCAGAGTCCTCTGGGAAATCCTGGAGTTTGAAACATTTATCCAGAGCTTGCTCATGTTGTGGAACCACCGTCCGTCACTC
This sequence comes from Halyomorpha halys, assembly GCF_000696795.3. Taxonomy (NCBI): domain Eukaryota; kingdom Metazoa; phylum Arthropoda; class Insecta; order Hemiptera; family Pentatomidae; genus Halyomorpha; species Halyomorpha halys. The sequence goes on from NW_027108514.1 coordinate 659,426, forward strand.
CTGTCAGGGAGTCCCTGGAATATCTTAGCTGGTCCAAATGTAAAACTTTGATTGTGTTTATGTCTGGAGGAATATCGCATGCACTGCATCTCTGTCCAGTTCAATTTTGGTAGAGTGGAAAAAAATTTAGTTGTATTACTGAAGGTATACAGTGTATATACAGTCTAATCTCAGTAACCCAAAATAATTGCAGGGTGGGTGTTTGGATTACTGAAATTATTAAGAAAAATGTTGTAAAAAATATTAACAATATTTTATATAATAATATTAACAGTATATAGTAATAAATAATAATATATATTTTTTTTCTGGAAATTTTACAGTTTGAAGTATTAATTAAGAATTAATCTTAATTTTTAACAACTTAGAAGTCTTTATTATTTTTATTTTTACTAGCTCTATTTACAGCAGCTACACTCTCTTTTTCTCATACACTCACAGTAATGCTGAGTGATGATTTAATTAGTTAAAAGTATCTATTTATAAATGAGAAAATATATATACTCTTCGTATAGATTTATTTAAAACATGATAAAAAATAGGGGTTCACCAACAAAATTTCGATTATACATATATTAATTAATGAATGGAATATGGTCCGGGTGCGGTAAAAAAAAAACTCAAATAGTAGATAATTATACTATTTTATTGAGCCAACGTTTCGCCCCACGTTGCAGAGCTTCGTCAGGGCTAAAAAAGATACAAACACTCTAGTTACAAAAAGGAAAAAAAAAAAGAAAAACATCAGTGTAATATAACAGGGGTATAAAATGAAAAGTATGATATAAAAAAAAAATACAAATCAAATGATGAGACATCATTTGATCTCATCATTTGATTTGTATTTTTTTTTTCTTTTTTCATCTCTTTATTTGTACTTTCTTTAATATTTCTTCCCTTATATATCTGTTACTATTACCCTTATCATTTACTATTTACAACCTTTAATTTTTCTTATTATCTCATACTTTTCATTTTATATCCCTGTTATTTTACACTTATGTTTTTTCTTTTTTCCTTTTTGTAACTATAGTGTTCGTATCTTTTTTAGCCCTGACGAAGCCCTGCATCGTGGGGCGAAACGTTGGCTAAATAAATAATAAAATTATTTACTATTTGAATTTTTTTTACCGCACCCGGACCATATTCCATTCATCTATACACACGGTCAATCAATAATCTTCCAATATATTAATTAAATTTATAGAATAGATATTATATATTTCTAAAAACCAACATATATTATGAACACTTATATAGTTGGATGAACTCTTATATAGTTTCAACTGTGATTACAATAACACACCTATATATCGAGAAGATAGAAACAAACATGTACACTTTTATTTGAAAAAAAAATTTATTGCCTACTAAGTTTTCTCAAAAAAATTAATTCTTTTGTTTCGCCAGTTCGGATTACTGGAGTGTGCAGAATACCGAAGTACGGATTATCGATATTACACTGTATATGCAAAAATAACGGTTGTATTCTTGACTGGAACAAAAATTCATATCCGTTATTTACTCCTCGAGAAAGCCTAAAATTAGAATTTTAATAGCCATAGATTTTTTTTTTTTTACAGGTTGCCTTAACAGTTAATATAAAAATTATGATGTGTAGATAGTTGACAGTAGATTAATGATTGGAGAAGTTTGTCGGTGGGTGCGGTTAGCAAAGAACAACATGAATAAACAAAACAATATTTATTTATTTTATTATTTATTCGACCTGAGTTTCAGGTCTTCATCAGGGCTATAGAACAAAAGAGATAACAACAACATTTAGAGTAACAAAAAATTGAAAAGGATTAGTATAAAAACAAATTTGGAATTATACAAAATATTAAATTGAATCATAAATGTTAAAAAATTGATTACTGATAATTGAATAGTGAAAAAAAAAAATTGATTTGATGAAATATAATATCATGTAGGTAAGAAAATATGTATAATCTAAGATATGCGTGTATGTAGTGTCTAAAAAACTGAAAAAAATATTGAATCTACAAATTGAACAATATGACAGACAATGAAATATAATATAAACATATCTTCTTACCTACATGATATTATATTTAATCTTTCACTGTTTTCAATCTACTACCATCTAATTCCACGATTATTAATCATTTTTTTTATTTTTTAACATTCAATTATCAGTTATCAATTTTTTATTATTTGTGATTCAATTCTATATTTTGTATAATTCCAAATTTGTTTGTATACTATTCCTTTTCAATTTTATGTTTCTCTAAATGTTGTTGTTATCTCTTCTGTTCTATAGCCCTGATGAATACCTGAAACCCAGGTCGAAATGTCGGCATAAAATAAATAAATATTGTTTTGTTTATTTATGTTGTTCTTTGCCGACCGCATCCCCCGACAAACTTCTCTAATCATAATATAAAAATTGTCTGATATTATGTTTTAAATAATTAAATTGTTATTTTAACTTGTGGACTATTGAGGTATGGTAATAATTATAAAATTTCCTAAATAATTTAATATATAAATATTATATTGTATAGAAGGAGATAGACAGCCCCAAGCAGCGTTGGGGCCGCCGCTAAACACTTCCTAATTAAGAACACCTCCCAATTAGTGAGCCTGCCAAGTTATATTGTCAATCCACCTCTTCGTCATTGTCTCCATGTTTAAGGTTACCAAACACACCGTTGATAATTGTTTATGTGGTATGTTTACTAGTTGAGTATATTAATTTTTTTGGATGAAGATAGTTGACCGTATAAAGGAAGATAGTCTGGGCGGCGGTCAATAAAGGTAATTAAAATAGTAGAAAAAACTAATTATTGTTATGCAACGTTTCGCCTCACTTTGCAGGACTTTATCAGGGTTAAGAAAGATACAAACACTTAAATAATTTAAACATAATGAATAAAGTAAATAAAAAAGATGTACCGTGAAACATAAAATTATATAATAATAAAAGGTATTAGACAATTAATGAAATATAGTATATATCTTATGTAATATATATATATATATAAGTTATGGTTGGACACTAATCCTAACTCCCCATGTAAACAAACCTCAATAATGTCTATAGCTTCACAGAGATAATAAACCAGTATCTTTCTAGTAAGCGTACGGTTTAATTCTGTTCCCTCTTTTCCTCTTTCTTCAAGCCTTTCAGTCTAAGTACACATACGTTATATATATATAAAGAAGGGTAAAGATAGAGAGTGTCCTGTACAACTCAGTTCGACTACTCTTCAACAACTCTCTAGAATGACCCTTATCCCAAACTTTAGAGGGGTGTGCAAGTTGGTTGAGTGTATATTTGAAGATACGGAAAAAGAACAAACAATAGGCAAAGGGCTTTGAGGCAATATAAAAGTTATATATCAACTTGAGATGTTCTATGTAATATTTCCCAAGTGAGGTTGTAAAAGTGTAGGTAAATTTTTATTTATTAAATAAATCAAATTGTATCCTTGTATAGTCTCAATACTTTTGATTACATCAATAGTCCAACGTTTCGGCCAATTCGGCCATGCTGAGACTATACAAGGATACAATTTGATTTATTTAATATATAATTACCAGTCTCGAGAAATTGAAAAAATTATATTTAAAGTAAAGTTTTAGGTTTTTATTACTCCTTGTTTCTTAAATGAACATTTGAATTATTAAATAAAGGTATTTATTAAAACTATAAGTACTATATGATAACTTTCACTACTATTGATTGGTTTTTAAATATACAGAAATAGTTATTGACTATATCGACAAAAATATCGATATATCCGGTCCTGATGTTTTATTTAAATCAAAATATCGATATCGGAATCGATAGCAATATATACACACACATATGAGTCATGTTTTCATTTCTTGGGACGGCCACAGAAATAAATGTGGCCGAGTTAAAACCGCTGCAGTTCCGAGGCTGCAAAGACCTACGCCTCAACTCCATCTTGTAACCTTGCTTTCTCATCTATTTCTGATAATCTTCAGAGGTTGATAGATAAAATTCCCTATAAGATTACTGCCTTACTAGTTATTTGAATGGATTAATTTCAACTAAAATTGAAATTTATATTAACTATTTCACTACTTTGTATGTTCTTCCGATAAAATATATATATATTTTTCATGATTGTGAAGTATAAGTATCTCAGAATTCTGCAGTATCCCGTGAGGTGTGCCAGATCCATCAGAGCTAACTGACAGATGTACAGACTGGAGGCAGGCAGTAGAGATAGACTTCAACCCGATGAAGTCGACTGTGCTCCGATAAGACCCAATGGACTATTTTTGCCTCGATGCCGACTGCTCTTCCAGATAGCTGCTGGCGAATCTCCCCAAGTGCCACGTCGCGATTTCTATTCTTGTCTAGTCTTGTGAATAGTAGCGCAAGTGGAAATATTCAACTAATAAACAGGTCTAGCAAAGGAAACGTATAATAAATTGATAATTTTTTTATACACCTATCCTCCCATCAAATCAATATTTAAAACACAATAGTGCTTAATAAAATTATTTTTATCTTGGACATTTTGGTTATACATTTTCTATTACACATCTGATATGTCACAGTATTACTAAGGACGGCACAAAATGTTTATATATTGTAATTCCAAATGCGGTCAAAAGGACTCAAGTAGTAATAAACGTTTTATTGTGAGCCTACATTTGCTAAAAAGATAATTAAAATAATGCAACAAAGTAAGAGTATAGGTAACATGAAATAAAAGTAAACTAAAAAAAAAATATTTAAAATATGTGATAATAAATTTATATTTAAATGAACAAAGTTTCGAACTGGCAGGGTATCGGTGTTCGCCATTTCAAAGAGACCCCGAAAGCAAATCGATATGTATGTGACTAGCAGGTCCTCTCGGGGTCAGAATGGGCGAACGACCTGAAACTTAATATCAACTACGCACCCCTGCGTGGAGTCCCAGGAGCCAGTGGACAGCAAGGAGAAGTTAGGTCCCTCGCAAATGCGGCAGAGAGTCTGAAACACCAGCTTGGGGAAAATGCCCCAACAACTCCCTCCTTATAACATGCCAGTCAAAGAAGAATTGATGAAGTTCCTTGAATGAAAAGACTTCACCTGCTTCGAGGAGGTTTATAGTATTGACACCGACGGATCCGTAAGATATGCCGATATTGTCACATTTCAAAAGTCGGAGACACGGTTCTGGTCTTGAATCCGACGGTAAGATTTGAAAGTAATGACTTCGAACAGGAAGGTGGAGTGGAAAGGGAAAAAAAGGAAATATATGAAAAATGCGTCCCTTTCCTTAAGGAAAAATTGCGCGAGACCTTCGGAGAGAGAAAGTTCACCGTGAGAGGCCTCTGGTTTGGATCTCGCGGAACAATACCAGATAAAACAAGCAGCTCCTTAGAAGGCCTAGGTGTTAGCATCGGGGATATTGCGATCTTAGAAGAAAATATTATTTTGGACTGTCTGGGGATCATACACCATCACCTGCATGGGAATTAGCTCGAAGATTATTCTTTGTTTATTTTAATATGTTGACTTCTCTATTTATGTGTTTTAACTTATTTATTCATTAAATTATTTTATTTTTATTTTATTAGTACTATTATTTTTTTTGTTTTTTTAAACTTATCTAACCATTCAAGTGTTTTCTCTAACCGGTTTTATATTATATTCTCCTTTGAATCTATGAGTTAGCCTGATGTATTTAGGCAGCATAGATGAATAAAGTATTTCTCTCTCTCTCTCTCTCTCTCTCTCTCTCTCTCTCTCTCTCTCTCTCTCAAATGATGAGCTTTTGTTTATGTTAATAACTTTGTTGCTTACTTAGTTATATGACTTTGAGTTGTTGGTATCTTTTTTACCCTGATGAAGCCCTCCAAAGTGGGGCGAAACGTTGGCTAACAATAAATAGTTTTTTACTATTTGAGTTCTTTTGTCCCCACCATTATCATCTTCCTTTTATATAGTACTCATAGATTTAAATACTATCGTTTTAATTTAGTATTAATTTTTATATTATAAAATATTTTGTATTTTAGTTAATTAAAGCTGTTGGGTCAATCACGGCTATTAGTTAATTATAGCCTGTACTTACTTCAAGAGACAAATAATAAATAAATAAATCTTCAGAGAATATTAAGGGAAATAAGTAACCGCCGAAAATTGAAATATATAGCTACTTAATATTATTCTTAATAGAAGTTTAAAATTCAAAATCAGAGAATATTCTGAGAGAGTACTCCGTTGAAGCACTTTGCTAAGAGAACCTCAAAGATGCCACTAGAACCTGAGCAAATACCTCGTTAGTAACCTCAGCGGCAGGGGGCGCTCTGTCTCTGTTGGGAATTACATTTCTGCTTAGTCCATAAATATTCCTTCTATCTTGAATTTCTCTATATTCTGGCAATTTTTATTTTTCTCATTCCGAAAACTTGTCTTTCTTTTTCTTGTTAACTTGTGGATTTTATTTTCTTAAAAAAATCTTTCTTATCATATTATTGGGAGCGGGTAACTCAATGGTAAGGCACTGTACTAACTCCAAGGACCCGAATTATTTAAAATAATAATTATAATAAATAATAAAATACTGCATAACTTTACTAATTATGTACGAGGAGAAGATGGTTGGGGGTGCGGTCAAAATGAAACACAAATAAGTTCATGTAACTTATTTAATTGTGCCAACGTTTCGGCTAGTTTCTAGCCTTCATCAGGGCTAAGAATTACATAGTTATACCTATAATATATTATATACCTATGTAATTATTGCATAATTGTATAGGTAATTATGCAATCATCATTTCATTTTATTAATTCCATTCTGTAAAATTATTCACTTTATGTCATTCTGTTTATATTTTTTTTTCAATACTAATTGGTTGTTATCTTGTTCTATTCTACATCAACTTATTTGTGTTTCATTTTTACCGCACCCCCACCATCTTCTCCTCGTACAAGGCATCCACTGTCAACTTTCTCTCATAATTAATTTACTTTCATAAAAATTACTAAGTCTTAGAATTCGAGTTCGAATTCGGCTGTGGCAGAAAATTAATTTATGTTTCACTCTAGCCGTGAGTCAACCCAGTGGGTTCCGGAGCCCTTCGGGTTTCACCCAGCCTTATTAAGTGGGTACTCTTAATCGGGTAAAAATCTTGAGTGTAATTTTGACCAAATATCCTCCTTGCACAAGGACCCTTTTTAAGACTCTTAAGTATAATAGTATTTATGTGCAAAAATACGATAGAATGTTATGAGTATATTTTTTATATTTTACTTTATGTTCCATTAACGGTCGAAAAAAAGAGGAAAGATGTATTGGCTTAAGGGAGAAAATATAATTAGATACATAGATAAATAACGAGGGAAAAAAGGATAAAAGAAATAAAATAACTTTGTTGGTAACGAGCTCGCAGACAAAGCTGCCAGAGAGGCACTCACGCTCCCTGGCCGAGGCACCGCCGTTCTTACCCCATCAGAACTCAGTACACCCCTTAGATTACAAATATTAGAAAAATGGCAGGCCAAGTGGGATGAAAGCTCTCCGAGTAAATTAAAAGAAATAAAACGATCAGTAAAACCATGGTCGACATCCTACCGCAACAGCCGCAGGGAGGAGATTGCTCTGGCCCGCTTGAGAATAGGTCATACTCTCCTCACCCACTCTCACATGATCAGAAAACTGCCACCTCCAACGTGCAAATATTGTCTGTCCATTCTTACGATTAGACATATTTTTGAAGAGTGTACTCACTATTTGCCAACAATAAATAGGATAGGACTGACCCCAAATTTATCCGAAGCTCTCGCAGAAAGCTAAAATTACACGAGTGTTTGAATTTTTAAAAACACATCGCCTTTTTTATAAATTATAACTCCTCTTCGATTTTATTTTTTAATGTTTTTTACTTATTTTATTTTTTTTTTTTTTATTTATAATCTTAATATTTTCTTGAGACTGGTAATTCTTTAATAAATAACTCAAATACTATCCAATTATAGTCTCAAAACTTTATTTCTTTTATTCGTCCAACGTTTCGGCCAATTCGGCCATCTTCAGGGACATCTACTCATTACCACTTTGCAAACATATGAATTAAAAACTCTAAAACTTCATTCAGGCTATTCTGCCCAGGTCAAACATTTAAATCTAATTAGTTAATTATCCATTAAAAAAACAGTCAAAAATTATTTCTCTGCAAACACTATTAATAATCGTGATAAATGTTTATTAATAGTGTTTGCAGAGAAATAATTTTTGACTGTTTTTTTAATGGATAATTAACTAATTAGATTTAAATGTTTGACCTGGGCAGAATAGCCTGAATGAAGTTTTAGAGTTTTTAAATTATATGTTTGCAAAGTGGTAATGAGTAGATGTCCCTGAAGATGGCCGAATTGGCCGAAACGTTGGACGAATAAAAGAAAAAAAGTTTTGAGACTATAATTGGATAGTATTTGAGTTATTTATTAAATTATTTTTTTTATTTTTATATTTTTTATTTATTTTTTACTTTTATCATGCCATAGGCGTGATGACCAGAGGGTATTACACCTTTAAGCAATAATCAACAATCAAAAACAAAAGAAATAAAATAAAAACACAAAAAAAAAATGTATTACTATTATATATAAAAATGTAGTGTACTGTGACTGTGCATTATATGGATTTAAAAGAAAATTATCTATAGTTAATATAGTTGGGGAGCACTACTTTTTTTTTTTTCTCTACATTTAAATTATTATTTTACATTATTTATATATGTATAATATAAGAATTACTTATTTATTAATTATTTGGCCCAGTTCATGTCCTTTTGAGACAGCCTTATTGACCACAGAGAGACAGTATGCCCCCCCACCAAGTCCTTAATTGGCCTGGCCGTTGAATAATGGCTTACACAACAGGTAAATTGTTCTATTTACACAAAGTGAATAATACTGCCATAATTAAACAGCCTTCTCGTAATTACCAGCTATTGTATTTCCGAGTCCTTTTGTCAAAGGCAAGTAATTATCCTTTTTTTTTTTTACTATTTACTGGTTTATTTTAGGAGAATATTGAATTTAAATACAAGTTGTACATCTTAGTCTTGAAACTGCACTTTCAAGCATTTAGGACCTATACAGCCCCAGAGTAGGAAATTTCAAAGTTCATTTCTCGGGGCCGCCGCGAAATAAATATCCATCAGTCTAGGTGGGTATCGAACCCACGACCTTCTGAACCAAGCGTTCTGAAGACCCTCGCCCTAACCCACTCAGCTATCAGGTCCTCCCTTTCAACCTATTATCTCCTCAATATTACATTTTTTCATGTATACTGCAAATAACTATTATGATCATTAAAAAAAAAAAAAAAAAAAAATTTAAAAAAACTTGGATTAGCCTATCTGAATACCTTATGATAAGTAGGTAATAGAAAATGTTCTTACACTTTAACAGCATAAAATGTTGTTATAAGTCATAATACATGTGTATAAGCAGTATAAAAATATATTACAG
>NW_027108514.1:670281-679433 GCF_000696795.3 Halyomorpha halys
GGACACCCTGAATATTAATTTTCAATTAATATCATTTTGCTAACTCACTTTCTTTGGAATTTATTTTTTAGGTGCTAAAAAGCGTTGTTTTTTTTGGAAAATATGCTTCATATAGTTAATATTCAATAGGTAAATTTTAACTGTCCTCGAAACTCGGATATTTGCATAAGTAATTGCAACTGAATGGCCAAGACCGTATCAGATATGGCTGCTGCATTTCCCAATGAGTCACTTCAAGAACCTATTATCAAGTTTATAGGTATAGTTTCTAAACATTTTTACTATTTATGTTTATTACTTTATAACTTTTAATTGAATACATTTATTTTTTTATATATATTTTTTTTATTCTAATGGAATTTAATTCTTAGAATTCATAGCCGTTGTGTATCTAAATTTATTTTATGCTATATGACTAGACGAAATCGCAACCCTCAAAACCGTATAGTTGGTTATGAATTATTTGATAAAATAGGTCAAAAAAAAATTATATTTAACTTTGGCGTGGCTCAGTGGTAAGGCACTGTGCTACTAACTCCTAGGAACTGAGTTGGAATCCAGCTGTGACAGATAATTATTTATTCTGTAAATGTAGCCGCGAGTCAACACTGTGGGTTCATAATCTATTTGTGGACCACCTAGCCTCAAAAAGTGGGGTAGTTGCGATCAAGCGTGTTTTAAACCAAATTACCTCCTTGCACAATCACTGATCAAGTAGCAGTATTTCCTTTCAAACTGCTGAACTCCTGGTTACTTCAAAACTTGTTTTGTTTTTTTAAACTATGGCGATATATCACATTTTGTTTTTTTATATTTTTAAAATTTCTATGAAATTAATGTACCGCTACAACCCATTGAGTGTCAGGGGCTGAAGAAGAACTGTAACTAGACCAAAGGTTGCGCATAGAAGTGATTTGGTCAGAATCACGCTCGATCGCCAGATTTTTACTTAATTAAGGATAGCCAATTTTATGAGGTTGGTTGGATTCCAGAAGGCTTCTGAACCCACTAGGCTCAGTCACGGCTAAGAATTATCAGTCAGAGCCATTCGAACCCAAGTCCTTGGACATAATTATTTTAATTATATTATTTCAAAATTTTTTGAGACAAGGTAATTATTTATTAAATAAATCAAAAATTAGTATCCAATTCTGTCTCAACATTTTATTTCTCACTAGTCCAACGTTTCGGCCATTCTAGCCATCTTCAAGGACATCTTCAATACAAAACTCCTCCTCACATTAATTTACAATTTCTATTGCATGCTATTCTGCCCAGGTCATTTTCTTTATTCTAATTTCAAAACCTGTTTTTAAATTTTAAATAAATAGGTTTTGAACTTAGAATAAAGAAAATGACCTGGGCAGAATAGCCTGCAATAGAAATTGTAAATTAATGTGAGGAGGAGTTTTGTATTGAAGATGTCCTTGAAGATGGCTAGAATGGCCGAAACAATGGACTAGTGAGAAATAAAGTGTTGATACTAATTTTTGATTTATTTAATAAATAATTATTTTATTTTTTATTTGTTTTTACATATTCATCAGGACAATTATTTTATTATTACTGGATGTTATTATCATTCATATATATTTAAATTTTCTTTTAATTTCAGTTAATTTTTACTATTTTTCTTTTGTATTATCATAATGCACTAAAGGCCAATTTTAATTTTGTTGAGACTCGAACCTTCAAAAAGGAAGATTTCATTAAAGAAAATGGACTTAGAGATGTGTAACAGAAGGGAATTGAGTTCAGTATTTACCATAAATCTGGCTGAGATCTGTGGAAGAGCACTTAGCAGATTGATGTTTTCTTAGTGAACGTTCTAGACTGATTAATTATACCGAAGGCCCGACCTCAGTTCGATGCGTCAGCCAACTATCAAACCAGTGTAGCCTAAACAATCTTTTCATCTTCAAAGTGTCTTCGGCGTCGGAGGATTATTTTCGGCAAGAAAAACAAGGAGCTTCGGAGCAACAGCCTCCATGTCGTTAAGGTCTTTTCATAGAATCCATTCAACAACGATATTACGTATTTTCAAACTTTATTTTCCTGCTGAAGACACCTAATTAAATAAACGAGTAATCGTCTTGATGTCCAGGTGAGTGGTAGTGAAGGCTAAACGGTTACGCCCATGAGAGGAAGGCTTATGTGGAAGTTAATAGGAATGGCCTTCACTGTAATCTAAAATGAAACAGACCGCCAGCGATTGGCTCTTACTCTCCCCCTACTCCTCTGCCACGCCCCTGAAAGGCATATAAGGCGCATCTTTTTAGCTTCACTTTTTCTGCCAGCTTACCCATCATTATCCTTCTTTCTCCAAGTCTATGCCTATACTAATCTACAAATTTGCTACCCGCAGCAAATTCAAGTACAAACGCTTGGTAAACAAAGGAAGCAGTATAATTATAGTATAATTACTAGTCAAATCCGATGAGTCTGCCAAGTATAGGTATGGTAAATAAAAAATGGCGGCTCTTTCAAAACCTTACAAAAACATTAATTTTTCATTCGGAGCTCTATATCTTAAAAACACTAGAAAATCTAAAAGAATATTATTTAAAGAAGAGTAAATTTGCTGAAATATGAGCTAGTTACGTACAATAGTTCTCGAGATACAGCTTTTTAAAAAGCAACTTTTCATAAAAAAGGCACTGAGAAATCAGTAGTTAGTTAATTTATTTTGAGAAATTTATATCTCAGGAGCTATGTGACGTAGATGTCTATTAGCACTCAAATTAAAGCTAGTTAAATTTACTATAAAATAGTTTATAACATTTTTTTTAATTTTTATCTTTGTAGGAGTATTAGTTGTTATGATATTTGACAAACTAAACTCACAAAATGTTAATTTCTAGTTATTCGTTTAAATGAAAATTTGTCCTAATAATTATAAATCAATTTATTTTAGCAAATTTCATGAAAGCTACTGCTCCGACGAAAATAAACATTATAAACTACTTTATAGCCCGTTAAACTAGCTTTAATTTGAGTGCTAATAGACATCTGTAAGTTAAATAGTTCCCGAGATATAGATTTTTCAAAATAAATTCACTAACTACTGGTATTTCAGTACGTCCCATGCAACATTTTTATGAAACGTTGATTTTTAAAAGCTATATCTCGAAAACTATTTAACGTAAGTAACTTTATTAGGGCTCATATTTTAGAAAATTTACTCTTCTTTAAATGACGTACTCTTAGGTTTTCTTTTGTTATTCCTACTTTTTAAGATATAGAGCTCCGAATGAAAAATTAGTTTTTTCATCACTTTGAAACAGCCGCCATTTTTTATTCCCCCTACCTATACTTGGTAGACTCATTAGTTTTGACTAGTAATTATACATATTTTTCAATTAAGTAATCAAAAATTGGGGTGAGATAACTGCCTTTTTTCTCCTCTTGGGCTTTTGCACTAGAACGTAGGTGTTCACTCACTTCTTTTGTTCTCTTAACTTCTTTTCGGTTATCACATACGATTCACAATATTTTCATAATAAAACGGAACATAATAAAGATAGGTCAATTGAAAGGGAACGTAAATGTCAGCAAAGTAGTTATTAGGTGATAAAATTCATTGAAATAGTCCTACGTAACTTATTCAACTTTCATTCATTTATTTTTTAATTTAATAATCCAAACATATAATATCTTTATAAATATATATCTGTGCCATTCTCAATCCAAAATAAACTGCTTAATTTAATTAACAAGATTTGGAACAGTGTATTGACAGACACTAACTAATGAATCAGAAGTTGAGATGGTCGAAGAGTGCGGTCAGCAAATAAATTCAAATTAACAAAAAATTTTGATTTGACCTGAATTTCAGGTCTTCATCAGGGCTATAAAGTAAAAAGAGATAACAACCATCATTCAGAGAAATATAACAAAAAAAAAAGAAATATATTTCCATGAAAATATAATAAAAAGAATTATATTTCCAAATTTGTTATTTTATTTTTATTTTTTTTCATGTTTCTCTGAATGATGGTTGTTATATATTTTTTGTTTTATAATCCTGTTGAAGACCTGAAATTAAGTCAAAAAATTTTTTTTGTCTGTCCGCATCCCTCTAACCATCTTCTCCACTTCTGATTCAATAATTAATCCTTGCGTATGATTGTATATTTTAAAATTATATAGATTTGGTATAAATACACTATTCAAAATCTTGTTAATTAATTTAAGCAGTTTATTTTGCATTTAGCATGGTACAAATTTATATTTATAAAGATATTATGTGTTGGGTTATTAAATCTACGATCAACTATCTACACCTCATTATTAAATCCGAAGGTAGGGGAAATTATTCGTTAAAAAAGAGGAGTACTTATAATAATCTCTTGACAGTTCAAAAAAAATGAAAACAAAGCACAAACTTGTGGATACAGCACAATCGCCCTTTGATTTGTGCCCAAAAACCTCGAAGGACCTAGTGCAAGAAGTGAGTATAAGGATCTGCGACGGACCGTCTTTAAGATTGATGGAGCCTCTGGACATCCCCTCCAGGCAGGTCCTGCGGCTACATGATGGATTATTGTTCCAGGTGACATGGAACCCTAACTCTTCTCTATAACCGTTTAACCTTATACAATGTTCTCTCTTTATTATCATTATTGTTATTATTTATACTCATGTATGACCAGTGAAGGTTGTCAACAGGATTTCAAGGTAAAGACTTTCTGATTTATTTAAATTTGCTCGTAAGAACTTAGGAACTTCAACATCAAAACACTTTTATGAGCATATTTTAAGCTTAATTCACCTAGTTTAAGATTTATATCAAATAGATGTAATTGTAAATAATAACACAACTGCAAATGATCCACTTTATTCTCAACAAACTATATTTTAATCCTCCAAGGTTTTGGCCCTTAGGCAATTATCAAGGAGACAGCCTAAAAATTGTTCTGATTAAAATTCCTAAAATTTTGATTGGAAGCTATTATAATATTACAATTATTATAATAGCTCCCTATCAAAATTTTATAAAATGGTTATTTACTAGCAAAAACACATAAACTCAATACATTAACAATTTTTTAAAAATATTTTTCTTTTTACTAAACACAATTATATTAACAATAAAATCTAACTTCAGCATTTTGATAAAATACTATTATCATATTATTTTGATAGTTGTTTCAAAGCTTATTAGATTATATGACATGGGCAATTGACCTACAAGTGAATGAGGTTTTTTACTTAATTGTGACAAGTCAATGATTGAAGCATGTTCGGAAATATTATTATTATGCATGAGGGAGTAATATGGTGATAATGTGAAAAAATATTTAGGTTGTCTCCTTGATACTGGCTAAGGGCCGAAACGTAGAAGAATTAAAATAAAATTTGTTGAGAGTAAAGTAGATCATTTGTAGTTGTGTTATTAATATAAACTACTCTCTAACAATTAAATAATAAATATATTAGATTAGAAAATTAATTGTAAATAGCATTTAGTCGAAGGAAACCAAACTCGGTTATCATTGGAATAACTTAACGGTTACTAAGCGGTCAGTGATCCAGTTCCGTACGCAAGCCTATCTAAAAGATATTCTAACCAATATTTTTATAAAGAGATGTGATATGAAGAGAAGATGGTCAGGGGTGTGGTCAGCATTGGTACACAAATAAACGAAACTTAGAGTTATCAGGGATTGTTAGGGATGAAAGATTAAGAGTTAATGGGTTAGGATGGGTAAGGAGTTTGGAATGAAAAGGCGCATATCTGTTTTGGGCCAAATCTGCAACGAATGGGGTGTTAAGGTCTTTGTGGATGAGTTTATTTGTAACGTAATAAGGAGCATCAATGATTTTACTTAGGATTTCGGATTGTAAGGATTGGATGCGGGAGAAATTTAATGGCTTGGTAGAGCCCCAGAGCTCAATTCCACATGTCCAAATTGGTCTGATTATCGTAGTGTATAATAATTTTTTTGTAGTGAATAGGAAGTTTAGAGCGTTTGTCAAGTAAGTGTTGTAGCAATCGGAATGTACGAGCTGTTTCTAGTAGTTTCAGTCTTGTGTGTGGATTCCAAGTAAGTCTCTTGTCAAGATGGAGTCCTAAGTATCGAATCTGTTCAACAGGCGTTAATGAAGTGTTTAGAAAGGATACTGTAGGACAGGAGGGTACAGGTTTACGACGGAGAGTAAAGGTGATCTGACGGGATTTGTCAGGTTTTAGAGATTTTGATTCTGCAGTTTTGACACCATTCTTCAATGGATTTTATGTGTGTCTGTATTGTTTGTGATGCATTAGTTGGGTCGTTGTTTACAGACAGTATACATGTGTCATCAGCGTATGTTGTTAGGACTGTGTTAGGGTGAGTTGGGATGTCAGCTGTATAAACCGTATAAAAAAGAGGACCCAAGATACTACCTTGAGGAACACCGGCGGACTGAGAAAAGAGTGATGAGTAGGCTAGGTTATGATTTACTTTAAAGGTTCTATCAGAAAGGTAGGAGCGGATTATAAGAAAATATGTAGGGGGTAAGAATTGACGAAGTTTATAGAGCAGACCTGGATCAAAAGTTTATTCAAAATCGAGGAAGACTCTCGTGCAGTACATTGCGCGCTCCAATGAGGAAGATATGACATCAACCACTCGATGACTCTGTTGTATGGTAGAATGAGATGTTCTAAATGTTTTTGTTGTAAATTTATTTTTTTCATTGTTTCCATAATACAGATTGATTTTCATCAGCAATGATTACAATGATGTATTGTTGCCATTTCGAAATTTGGTATCTAATAAAAATGGATGGGTTTCCACCATATTGGATGTGGCATATGGACCATATGTGAATGTCGGCAACATGGTTGCACCATTTATAATTCGAGATATGTTTAGTATTTTATATTATCCTACCTTTGGTTAGGGCGTGTAGTAGCCTGTCCTTGTGGAGCGAAGAGTGGAGCTGGGGCAGCAGAACGAGGAGGTAGCCCCCGGTCAGTGGCGAGGGCGGCGGTGGTCCCTCCGCCTCGCCGTCCCCTCGCCGTTCGTCGGACATACACTCAGATCTAGAACAATAATATTATAATATAATAATCATAATAATAATATCAGCATTAATTATAATGCCTTATCCATCATATATTATATATAAAATGCGAAAATCGTTCGAAAATGGTGGTATTGGAGCGTCTCGCCTTGGAAACCTCCTCAGAGGATTATCTCTTGATATAGTACAAGAGAAAAAAGGCAGTTATCTCACCCCAATTTTTGATTAATTTGGTGAAAACTATGCATAATTAATAGTCAAAATTGATAGGTCTACCAAGTATAGGTAGGGTAAATAAAAAATGTCGGCTGTTTCAAAACCTTAAAAAAGAATTATTTTTCTCTATATCTTAAAAACTACCAACAACACTAGAAAATCTAAAAAAAAAAATTGATCTCGAGAATTATTGAACGTAAATAGCTCAATAATTTACTCTACTTTAAATGATATTTTATCAAGTTTTCTATTGTTGTTGGTAGTTTTAAAAATTTAGAGTTCCGAAAGAAAGATTTTTTTTTTATCGCTTTGAAACAGCCACCATTTTTTATTCCCCTTACCTATACTTGGCAGACTCCTCAATTTTGACTATTAATTATACATAGCATTCATTAAAGTAATCAAAAATTGGGATGAGATAACTGCTTTTTTCTCCTCTATTTATAAACACTGAACCAACGGGTAAACGTCCGATGGGTGGACCGAAACGTCGATGGGAGGATTACATTAAAACTGATCTACACACATCCTTCCTCTAAACCCAATTCTACGGGTTTAGAGGAAGGATGTGTGTAGAGAGCGATTAATGGTATCGAACCTTCGTGCTCGTTAGGGTTTCAGTATTATTATTATTATCATTTATGTGTTGATAGTTTGATATACATTACTTAGTGATCGAAAACGCAGAAAAACATGTTTTTTATTTTATGGCTGAAATGTCTAACGATTGACATTAACTATGCCTAAATTCCTCCATTTTAAGTTTTTATATTGTTTTATGGACCAATTAACCTTTTAAATTTTCATTCAAAGCTATTAGAAAAGTCGTGTTAAAAGACACATCAGATATTTTTCTCAAAATTTTTATATTTAGTCGTTTAATTTTTTTTCTTCTTACAATTTCTTATAATAAGAAGTAGGATTAAATTGAATTTGAAAATTATGGTTCTTAAAATGGGGAATTTTACGTAGAGCTTGTTCATTCAGAAAAAAGAACAGTTAAGTGCATCTGTCTGCTATTTCTGAATCTTTCTCACGGCATTTGGTCCATTGTTGCACAACGGAAACCTTCAGATGCTCTCAGAAATCGGAGAAGTGTATTCATAAGGTCGCGCTAGTTACTATCGATGATTGTCTATTCGGTGCTTACAGAAGGTATTGGAATAATTAACTCGAAAAAGTAATTATTTTTATACTGTAATAAACATTAATAATTAATTAACTATATTATCTTATGTATCAATTAATAGTAATAATATTGACTTATATGTCTATTACTATTAGTGATAACTAGAGATGGGATTTGTATATGCTAAAAAACCCGAAATATGTACATAAATATGTACTAATAAATTGTCAAATATTTAAAAAAATATGTATTTATAAATTTTGTATTATTCACCAATATAAATTACTAATTAATTAGTAAATTTATAACTTAAAAAAGTTACATAAATATGTATTTATTATATGTTATATGAATAATATTTTAAAAAAATTATGTCAAAATATGTACAAAAAAATGAACTTAGAGAAAACATTGCTGTTCAATAACAAGACATTAATTAGTAATTGTAATTAAACTAATTGATTAATAATTACTCAAAATGAATTATAAATAGAAATAAAGTATAATCCTTATTAAAAAGAAAAAAAAAACTTTAGAAAAATATTTAAAGCTTTAGAAGAAATCAATTATTCAGCAGGGTCGGTTACGAAATTATTGCAGATTAAATTTTCAAATAAAAATCTTCGTCGGTTTGACCGCAGAATGGACTTGTACCGGCTAAAAGATCTTTCAACATTATGTTCACCATTACTGATGTTATAGGGGCATACTTAAATGAAGCTATTTCCATTGCATCTAGTTCGGTATTCTGCATCACCTGGGCGGCTGTGTCATCATTTGTTATAATAAGGAATAA
>NW_027108514.1:680073-692830 GCF_000696795.3 Halyomorpha halys
ATCTTAGCAAATATACTCTACTTTAAATGATGCTTTCTTAGATATTCTAATGTTGGTAGTTTTTAAGATATAGAGCTCCGAATGAAAAATTAAGGTTTTGAAACAGCCGCCATTTTTTATTCCCCCTCCTATACTTGGCAGATTCATTAATTTTGACTAGTAATTATACCTAGTTTTCATTATATTAATCAAAAATTGGAGAAAAGCCATTTTCCTCCTCTTGGGCTCTTGGACTAATATGTGTTTTTGCTACACTCTTCAGATCTGACATCCCTAGATTATGTTTTTTTAGGTAAGATTAAACTAAAAGTCAATGCAACCCCGATCAATGACTTTAATTTATTGCTAAGAAGAAGAATTGAAATATTCGTAATAATAACAAGTTTCTCCATTCCCAGTGTGAAAGAAAGATAGCTAGCATGTCCAAATCCCCGAGGTAATCACTTCGAATAACATTTTTTTTTAATAATTTATTTATTGATATTTACAACTGTATACACATATATACAACAAGTAAATTTTCTGTAGGTGACTTAGTGACATGATAAAAACATGTGGAGAATCTACCCACTGATAGAACTCCAATAACATTTCTAGAGAAGAAGATCTCGAGGCCATCTTCTTTTCAGACGTCTAGGAGGATTATTAGGTAATGAAGGAGAAGCCAGGTTAGAAACAAGTGGATTTAGGTGGTTGAGAAGTTTATTATGGAAGGAACGGTATCTGGTTCTGGCCAAATCGGCAACATATGGAATATTGAGGTCCTGATGGATGACTTGATTTGTGACAAAGTAAGGAGCATTAAGGATTTTACGAAGGATTTTCGAATAACATTTAATATGAATTTTAGTCTAGTAAGGCAGGGTTTGTAAAGGGTTAGCTCAGGCGTCTCTACACAGTTCTATTATTTGTTGTGGGTCTATTTACAGCACTAGTGATTTATTGATGGTTAAGGGTTCATTGAACATCGGGTTGGTCATCTTGACCATAACGTTCTCAAATTTAATTTATTATTACCTTATATATTATCATTATTTATTTATTTATTTTTATAATCGAACTTTATTTATTGATAGACATAACAATCTGCCAAACCGTTGTGGGCAATAGGTAATAGTGATGAATGATCACATTCACATTCATACTAAAATAAAGTAAAATAAGAATGAAAAATAAATGAAAAAAAGCGTAAAAGTTGGGCCAAAACTGGGCCAAAGCGTGTTTTGGCCAGCTTTTACGACTTACTCCCTGATGAAGACCTGAAACTCAGGTCGAAACGTCGGCATTAAATAAATAAATATTGTTTTGTTTATTTATGTTGTTCTTTGCTAACCGCACTCCCCGACAAATCTCTCCAATCAATTATTTATTATTTTTTTTATTATTACATTTTTTTAAATTTGGTTTTTTGGATATAATCAGATATTACACATTACATTATGTATAAGAGAACGAGGGAATACTCCGAAACGGCATTGAATAAATCTAAGATACGTGAATAAATTATTATTTGTCGTATGAATTATTTTCACTTAGAGATGGATTCAACCTTCATTTTTCTTACGTACTTATAGAAAGTTACCTTATTGGACTTTGACCCTTGATGTTTTATTATTGCATACCTGCACATAGGACTAAAATTACGTAACCATTGAATCAGATGATGCATTTTTTGCAACTTTCATTATCTATTATATTCCTTTGAATTTTTTTTTTTCATTTTACCATGTACGTGAATAAGGAGACGTTATATTGTAAATTACAAAACATACTAACTAAACATCTTATAGTCTAAACTATTTTAGTATAATTAAAACAAATACTGTATTTGTCAAAATACAGGTCGAATTTTTTTTTACATTTTCTCCAGTAAAATGAGCGATTTTGTAATCGATTTATGTTCAAAATCGACTTCGGAAAATTTGATTGAATCAAAGTCATTTAAATGAACAAACTGAGACTTCTTATTTAACTTTATAGTTTAATGTACTTATTTATTTTATTTTCTTAATAATAATGAAAAAAAAAAAAACAGACCTATAGAGAATGAAAAGAGAAAAGCCTAAAAAAAAATAACTAAAGACTATATTAAAGTTATACAATCAGGGAAAATCCTTTAAAAGGAGGGTATAAAACATCAAGTAACTATGATGAACTAGGGTTGTCCGAAACGTTCTCCAGAACACAAAAAAAGGAGAAAATGACTATACAATATAAAACGTTTTATACCCCTAGCCATAGATTAAATAATGAAGATTCATAATTTAGTTTCAATTATGATTTCATGATATTTAATTAAATTATAAATAAGAAGAACATAATGTAGATCGATATTTAGCCCGAAACGTCGTTCAATCTATATAAAAGCAAGGAATAAATGATTTTTTTTGTGAATATGAAAGAATTATATACACTTATAAATAGATTAAAATGTTCCGTTATATTTGGACTTACGCCATTATTTCGTCTATTATTTTTTAACTAAGTTAGTAGTTTAGTTTTTGATACAGGAATAATGAAACGGGACCAAATGGGGCGGTAATCATGGAATTAGGTGATAGGTACATTTTTTTTTTTTACTTCAATCCATGCATTAATGGTTTTCTAACTTGATTTTCCATCCACAGCTAGAACAAGCAGTTCTATGTTAATAGAACAGTTATTATCTAATAACTTTTAGGACTTTCTTACTACATTTTTTCTATTGTAGAGATTCCAGTGAATTTTAAAGTTTATTGCATTTATAATCTGTTGATAGTTTGATAACCACAAATACTTTGATTTTTAAAACTAATTTTATAGATAACGTATATATCATAAATGTGATATGATAGATGTATCATAGTGTTATAGTGATATCCTGATATGATAGATGTTATGATGTGTAGTCAACTTTTACAGAATCTAACCACCGTTTTTAATTCTTTTTTTTTATTTAGCAATCCTTCCTTACTTAGAACAAGTAATTGTAACCATAAAACCTAACCACTGCCTTTATTTATTTAATTTTTTCTTTTTACAATTCATCGTTAATTAAAAGAAATAATTTTAAATGTAAAAAATGACCATCATCTTAAATAGTTTTTATATAATATAATCAATGCTTACTTAGGACAAATAATTCT
The DNA here is from genome assembly GCF_000696795.3 of Halyomorpha halys. NCBI lineage: Eukaryota > Metazoa > Arthropoda > Insecta > Hemiptera > Pentatomidae > Halyomorpha > Halyomorpha halys. Next base: position 683,199 of record NW_027108514.1, read on the forward strand.
TATTATAAAAAATAATCACCGTCGTTAATTGTTTTAGTTTTTTTTACACAACAATCCATCCTTACTTTGATCAAGTAATTCCAACTATAAAAAATAACCCCTAACATAACTATTTTTTATACATAAGCAGCCATTCTCACGTAGATCAAATAATTCCAACTATAAAAAATAACCACTAACATAACTATTTGTTATACATAAGCAGCCATTCTCACGTAGATCAAATAATTCTAACTATAAAACATAACCACCATCTTTGATTTTTTTAGTTAATAATCAATGCTTACTTAGGACAAATAATCCTAACAAAAAAAAAGTAACCACCAACTTTATTTTTATTTTTTACATAATAATCCATCCTTACGTAAAACAAATAATGTTAACTATAAAACATGATATCCATCTTTTATAGTTTTTTACTTAACAATCCATTCTCAATTAAATCATATAATTCTAACCATAAAAAAATAACCACCAACTTTAATTTTTTTTTACATAACGTAGAACAAATAATTCTAAGTACATAAAAAATAACCACCGGTATTAATTGTTTTTTTACCTAGCAACCCACCCTAACTTTAAACAAAAATTATAATTATAAAAAAATAACTATCATCTTTAATAGTTTTTTACTTAACAATTCATCCTTACTTAGGGAAAATGATTATAATTATAAAAAAATAACCATCAACTTTATTTTTTGTTTTTTTCACATAACAATCCACCATTACGTAGAACAAATAATTCTACCTATAAAACATAACCACCATCTGTGATAGTTTTTTACTTAACAATCCATCCTTACTTAGAACAAATAATTTCAACTATATAAAAATTAACCACCGTCTTTAATTGTTTTTGTATTTTTTATTTAACAATCCATTCTTACTTAGAACAAATAATTCTTACTATAAAAAATTACCACCGTCTTTTTTTTTTTTTGAACAATCCATCCTTACTTAAAACAAATAATTTCAACTATATAAAAATTAACCACCGTCTTTTATTTTTTGTTTTTTTCACATAACAATCCACCATTACGTAGAACAAATAATTCTAGCTATAAAACATAACCACCATCTGTGATAGTTTTTTACTTAACAATTCATGCTTATTTAAAACCAATAATTCTAGCTATAAAAATTACGACTGTATTTTTTTTGTGTGTTTTTTTGTAACAATCCATCCTTACTTAGAACAAATAATTCTATCAATATAAAAAATAACCACCGTCTTTAAATGTTTTTGTATTTTTTATTTAACAATCCATTCTTACTTAAAACAAATAATTCAAATTATAAAACATAACCACCATCTTTGACACTTTCTCACTTAATAATCCATGTTTACTTAGATGAAATAATTCTAGCTATAAAAAAAGAACCACCAAACTTTAATTTTTTTTACATAACAATCCATTCTCACATAGAACAAACAATTTTAACTATAAAGTATGACCACCTTTATAGTTTTTTTTACTTAACAATCCATTCTTACTTAGAACAATTAATTCTAACTATAAGAAAAAACACTGTCTTTATTTTTTTTTTTTACTTAAAAATGTTTCTTTCTTAGGATAAATAACTTTAACTATGGATGAATTATTTTCACTGGAACAGGGAATAAAGCTGTATTTTACCAAATAAATGTTTGACCTACATTTTTTTGTTTATAAATCATGTATGTAGTCAACTGTTTTATAAACTAATAATTTAATTGGAACCGATTAGAGTACTGAATGATTTCTTTATTTACAATGAATAATTTCTCTACATGTATGTATCACCCCGTTTTTATATTACATAAAACTTAATGAATGTATTATTATATAAATATAGTTGTAAATTGCAATAAATAAATACAAACAAAAAAATAGAACCGAATCAAGAACACAATATCTATCTGAACAATTGTGTAATACTTTTTTAATTTTTTTTTTGTAACAATTTATATTTCATATACATTTTTTTACAATTAAAATTATTAAAAAAAAGTATTGGTATATAATTTTATTCTTTTGGTTTATTTCACTTAATATAATATTGATCTTCTGACTATTTTTTTCTAATGTAGAGTTTTGAGTGAACTTTGAAGTTTATCATCTCTTAGTAGCTCGAAAAATTAAAAATATAAAACTGAAGTGAGTGTTGAAAACTGCCAGGTGGATTGCTTTTTTTTTTATTTTTAGAACTACTAACAGTTAATAGATTCATCCTACTTTAAAATAAACTAAAAACTTTACTTTTGAAAAATGTTTAGTTAGGAGGTTTTGGGATTAAGGTCCATGATATATAGTATACCGTTATAGAGAGTAATTAGTTAATTGGGAACAACATATAGTCAGGCAAAGGTCAACTTTATTTTTTCTATTATAGCATTGTATTGAGTACAGTGTTTAAATAACATACATAACAGTGTTCGAGTCCCGCTCAGTGAAGATATATTTATATTGTAAGTATAGGATTAGTGAGAGGTGCCGGCTAAAGGACACTGTGCCACGGGATCGATTACCTTGGTTCCCCTGACAGCTGATCGGCTGGAGACAGAGCGAGGTACTTGGACTACACTGGGTACTCCTCTTCGATACTACGGTACTTCTGTCCTGACTGGGCTGCCGAAGTGAGATGTGCTGCAGAGAAGGGGCCACTGGATATATTAATAGTCAACTGTAGGCCCGGCTATGGCTCTCTGCTCTCGAGCCTGCGCCCTCGACATTCTCATATCGACATTTTATTTGACGCACTGGGGCCGACCCGTCGCCGGCTGGCTATACCTCGCCCATGGTACAAGGGTTCTGTCCAAGGAGGTACTCCGGGGGTACCGAATGTTATCCTAGGGCAGGGATATATATACTTTTTTTTTTTTTAATAACATCAAATATTTCAGAAAAAGTTGGAATGCAACGATGAAGTTCATCAGTTTTATATATATTTAAAAAATGCTTACTGACCGAAATATTGAAGATATGTAATATTTTCATTGAACTGAGAATACCGAAGAGGTTATTAAATCTAGTACGGAAGTGCATGACCGAAAACTTTACTAAGGTAGGGATCGGTAATCATTATTCGGAGAAATTCCAGGTTCGGTCGGGTTTTAAACAAGGCGATTCTCTATCACCTATCCTAATTAATTTATTACTAGTATATGTCATTAAAAGTGTGAACACCGAAAAGGGTTTAACTTAAGGTGGTAATGGCTTATGATTTGGTATTATTGGGTAAGGACGAAGAAATTAGAACTAAATACAACTACGTTGATAAACTCTAGTAAGGAACTAGGTGTTGAAATAAATACTGATAAAACAAAAATATATAGTTAGCATTAGAAACGGAAGTAATTTTGGTGATATATATATGTTTATTTTATTTTATTTATTTATTGATATTTCCAACTGTATAAAAAAATACAATCAGTAAATTTGATCATAATGACATAATGATATGATAAAGGATGTAGAGAAACTACCCAGTAGTAGAACTCTAAAAACAGTTTACAATATAAGGTCACGAGGCCATCTTCTTTTCAGGCGCCTCGGAGGATTGCCAGGAATGGAAGAGGAAGCAAGGTTAGAAACGAGTGGGTTTGGGAGGTTAGGGAGTTTATTGTGGAAGGAATAATATCGGGTTCGGGCTAGATCAGTTACATAAGGAACATTTAGGTCTTTATGGATGGTTTTATTAGTAACAAAATAAAGAGCATTGAGGATTTTACGAAGGAGTTTGGATTGTAAAGGTTGGATACGAGAGGAATTCGAAGGTTTAGTGGAGCCCCAAAGCTCAACTCCGTATATCCAGATGGGCCTTATTATTGTCACGTAGATCAGTTTTTTGTAATGAGTTGGAAGTTTAGACCGTTTGTCTAGTAAGTGCCGTAATAGTTGGAATCGGCGTGCAGTTTCCTGTCTTTTCAGTCTTGTGTGAGGATTCCAGGTTAGTCATTTGTCAAGATGTAGTCCAAGATAACGAATCTGTTCTACAGGGGTAAGAGTCACATTAATAAAGTCTACTGTAGGGCAGTCGCCAGGTTTACGACGAAGAGTAAATGGGATTTATCTTTATCCTCCAATTTCGACACCTTTCTTCGAGGATTGTGATATGGAACTGGAGAGTTAGGGATGCAATCAAAGGGTTATTACTAACTGTGAGCACACATGTGTCATCAGCATACGTGGTAAGGATAGTGTTAGGAGTTGTTGAGATGTCAGCTGTATGGACGGTGTACAGGATGGGACCGAGAATACCACCTTAAGGAACACCAGCGGATTGAAAATAGAGGGATGAATAGGAACCATTGTGGTTTACTGGTGATATATATATATATACATTTGGACTGGTAGATAGGTTTAAATATTTAGGGTTAACGGTAACTAGAAAAAACGAAATTTATAAGGAAATAAAAGCTAGGTTGAAGCCGGGAAATGTTTGTTTTTTTCAATTTCGAAACTGCTTAGCTCGCGCCTTCTATCGAAAAACTTAAAAATTAGAATTTACAGAACTATTATCCTTCCCACCGTTCTTTATGGATGTGAAACCTGACCTCTTACACTAAAGGATGAACAGCGTTTTAAGGTTTTCGAAAATAAAGTATTACGTAAAATATTCGGACCAAAAAAAGATGAATTAGCCGGAGAATTTATAAGATTACACAACACTGAATAGAGGGAACTACACCCATTGCTTGGGTATAAGATGGGTCTATAAGGTTGTAAGGCTAAGTAACGAGTGAACACTTATAATGGGTACCCCCATAGTCTTTTTAAATAAAAACTATCTGATAACAGTTATCCACTAATTAAAAAATAATGATTACTCAGTGACTATTATTGTGAAATTTATTAGAAAAATTAATAACATTTTCAGAGGAATTATAGTACTCATCTAGAAAGTAGAAGTAAAATGGTTTTAACTTGAATGTCTGATTAACCTTCCATTACTGCTATGATCTGCTATGCTTAAAGCAGATTTAAGCACCTTGCCTTGATAGCTTACTGAACTTAAGGAATGCTGTTAAGCCCCGTTAATTACTAAGTCCTTAAAGAAGTATCAAGTCGTGGAAGTTCGCTCACTTGCAGTCTTCTTGTGTTTAAAAAGTATCTCTCATGTTAGGAAAACTTTCTTCAATTAATACTGATAGGTAATGTTAAAATAATTTGATAATATTGCATAGTTGGCTATATTAGTTAATTAGTTTGCTATATAATAATAATAAATTGTAACGCTGCAACACTGAATGGTCAGGATTCTAGTATTTTGAAAAGAAGGATTATTTCTAGACCAAGAGTTACACAAGGAGGCGATTTCAACATATATCACGTTCAACAGGTTTCCCCTTATTAAGACTACCGACTTTATAGAGTCTGATGGTGGTCTAGGAGGGCTCCCGAACTCACAGGGTTGACTCACTTCTACATTTATAGAATAATTATTACCACAAACGGATTCGAATCCGGCCCTGGGAGATAGTGGCGTGTTACTCACTAAGCTAGCCCGCTTCCTTGTTAGTTAAATATTATTAGTAAATATTACCAAGCCAATATTGAAAGTCCATTTTTAACAAGTCATATTAAATGAAAATATATTGAAAATCTATTGGCTGAATTCCATTATTAAAAATATGAGGCCTTTGATGTTTAGAATGGATAAAGAATATTGTTAATAATAAGGTTTTCAAGTTCTAAATACAAATTTTAAGAAAATTACATATCTTTATATATGATTTTATGAGCCTTATTTAATGATTTTTTTTTAAATCACCCTCAACTGTCAAGTTTTCCACATGAGACTGACTCATTGCTACAGTAATAGGATAAACAATTATCTTGCCACGGCTGGTTTCGAACCCAGGTCGCAGGAATTACTATCATATTCACTTAGTAGTGATATCATTGTGCTCCTCCCCCCTCTCTCACAAGTAAACTTCTCAAAAACATGGTCTGAGACAGCACAATGATTTTTAATAATTATTTCATTCTGCTACTGTAGCCGTGCGTCAACTCTGTGGGTTCAGGAACCCTCCAGAGTCCACTCAGCCTCCAAAAAATGAGCACATATTATCAGGGAAAAAACCTTGCGGTTGTTACTGGATAAAAATAAATCCTGATTTAATTGTTGCATATTTAATGCACTTGCTCGGCCTCCACTGGCTCATTACCAGTGATGTGGCGAGAGGGATGCGCTGGGATCTTTTGAGTTCTGCTGTACCCCTCACACGTGGGGGATAGAGTGGGCTCAGGTCGATTGTGTAAATATTGTATATAAGAGTGTAAATGTGACTAGAGATTATATTATTTTATCATCATGTTATTTTTCATAAACATAGTTTGATTATGTTCGTATTGTTTATCCTTCTATTTGTATATATTTTAAGAGAGATTTTTATTTTTATTCTTATTTTATGAATGTTATCATTACTTTATACAACTTATTTTATCAATATAAAGAGGGAAATTTTGATTTCCAGTTTGTATGTGATGAATTTTAGAATGTGGGAACTTTATGGAGTTTTTAGAAAATATATTTTAAAATATTCTATTTGGGTTTATCATCTTCAATAATGAAACTTTTTAATCAGTTAAAAATATATTGTTTCATCTTAAAATTTGAGAGCCTAAGTTTCGAAATACGTAGAATCAAAATTTAAATTAAATAATATGCCCCTTTGCCGTCTATTACATTTTCAGAAAATACTAAGTCATTTTTGTTTTAAATTCGCCACTGAAATAACAAGGCACCCTATGATGATCCTCAAAACTCGTCATTAACATCATCCAATTCTTTTCGAAGACCGATAAAATTTAAAGTAATGCAATAATTTTAAAAAAAAATGAATTTAAATCTATTAATTTTTGTTTTAATCTTGGTTTAACTCATTGAAATATCGTTGTAGTACTTCCGTACACATTGATTATCTGTTAGCATTCCCTGTGAAACGGTTTGTTCTTAAATAAATCATTCTTCCGAGATAGAGCTTGCAATATTAGTTTTAATGTCTTAATATTCGTTTTATATGTGACTTCCTAACTGTGTCATAAATCTGTAATGCATAAGTTTATGGGGGTTTTAACAACTTATTTTTATTACGTATATTCCAGCTCCCATAATAATTTTATTTACAACAGTCCGTATAAACTAATTTTATAATGAAGGTTAGGAAGAGAAAAATAAATTTTTTTTTTTCATAACCCCTATTTCTGAATTTCATTTATGGTTTTTAGCATGAATATATATTCTGGTTCTGTACTGTTCCCTTCTTCTGTAGTGGCCTACATTTTAAGGAGTTTTTGACTTGTATTTTTTGTTGTAGCGGGCGTTCTTCGAATTTTATAATGTGCCGGGGCACACATTAGTTTTGAATTTTTTTTTTTTTTATTATTTATTTATTGTAATTTACAACTGTACAAAATAATACAATAGGTAAATATGTTGTATGTTTCATATACACTTGAAAATCTTGGGAAGGAACCACCCATTGGTGGTACTTCAAACATTAATTTAAACTAGAAGGTCCCGTGGCCATCTTCTTTTCAGACGCCTCGGAGGATTATCAGGGATTGTTAAGGATGAAAGATTAAGAATTAATGGGTTAGGAAGGTTAAGGAGTTTGGAATAAAAAGATGCATATCTGTTTTGGGTCAAATCTGCAACGAATGGGATGTTAAGGTCTTTATGAATGAGTTTGTTTGTGACGTAATAAGGAGCATCAAGGATTTTACGTAGGAATTTGGATTGTAACGATTGGATGCGGGAAGAATTTGATGGTTTGGTGGAGCCCCAGAGCTCAATTCCATATGTCCAAATTGGTCTGATTATTGTAGTGTATACTAATTTTTTGTAGTGAATGGGAAGTTTAGAGCGTTTGTCAAGTAAGTGTTGTAGCAATCGGAATCTACGAGCAGTTTCTTGTCGTTTAAGTCTTGTGTGTGGATTCCAAGTAAGGCTCTTGTCAAGATGGAGTCCTAAGTATCGAATCTGTTCAACAGGCGTTAGTGGTGTATCTAGAAAGGATACTGTAGGACGGGAGGGCAGAGGTTTACGACGGAGAGTAAACCTGACCTAGTGGGATTTGTCAGGATTTATTTTGATTCTCCAGTTTTTACACCATTCTTCAATAGATGTTATGTGTGCCTGTTTGGAACAGTTTAGAGAGAGCTAAATCACTGCCAAGTTCAGTGTAGATTAGTAGAGTATTATTGAAGTTATTTATAGTTTTATTTTATTTTTAAAAAGAATTTGATGAGCGATAAGGAAATGGTCTAGTCTTTGTCCACAATAAACTTTTTGATTACTGGACCTATTCACGTGTTTATTATGTTCCCAATCGCCATGCGAAGGTTTAATGATACTCAATAATATACTCGTAAGCAAAGTATTAAATTGAAAGGGAAGTAAACGTAGGCAAATGTCACTAATTTAATATATATATAATATATAATTACAACTTTTAATTTTTTTAATACATTATAAAATTTAAGATACATATTTTATTGCACACTTTAACACTTTGCTGCTGCCTAAATGTTTCCCTTAACAAATACATTTTAGGAAAGAGTAACAATAATATGTTTAAGGTTTTAATTATTTCTTTCTATATTATCACTTTCTAGGTGTTAAATGACACTATGTAAATTAAAATTTCCTTAAGAGTTTAACAATCATAAAATTTGTAAAGTTCAATGAAAATACCAAATTTAAAATCTTCATAACTATAGTGTGCCCGAGTGATCAATTATTAAGACATTAGGTTTCAAGAAAAACAGTACATTTCGGACGATCTGCCTATTTACAATTACAAATTATCCAAAAAAACATAATTAAAAACTAACATTCTTATAAAGTAATAAATAACATTAATGTTATATGCTTATTTTCGGAATGTGATTTATAAGAGTTTTAATTTTTTAAGCTGAGTTTTAGTATAATTTAGATGGTGAACTTGGAAATAGATAGACTGTTCGAAAAGTTTTTCCAAAGAGAATCAAAGTACAGTGTAATCACTCAACGTCACTAATTTTAAATTAAGGAAAATACTGAAGTGTCGTCACCCCTTGGATATCATAAACTAGAAATGTACACAGAGAAATGATTTTGACACGCCTTCGAATATGTCATATACGCGATTTTCCACCTTCATGCCAGACTTACGGAGCGCGATTTACTGTTAAACATATTTTAACTGAATGCCAAGCATATGACTCCCTCAAATATTTCTACAATATACCAGCGGATCTCCGTTCCATCTTAGGTCATGATTTACTTAAAGCTTCTATCAGAGAGGTAAGAGCTGATTAATAAAAAATATCTATTTGGATAAATATGTGATTTTTTAAAAATATTTATTTTGGATTCAACATCTTAAAAAACGAAGACAAGGAAAATTTCCAAAATTGGATTACGGAATCGAGTTTGTGTATATCTCTTTTTAACTTGAGTGTTTGTATGTAGGTTATGGAGACAGGGATTAAATGTATATCTATTAGAAAACTAGATGTTTTTTTATGGCCTGATTTTTGTTGAAATTCTGTAATATATATATGAATTTTTTATTTATTTCAAAATTTCTTAAGTAAATAAATTATTATGTTTTTTTATTTGTTCTTTATTTGTATATAGTTAGTTACACATTCATAAAAA
>NW_027108514.1:693730-696839 GCF_000696795.3 Halyomorpha halys
AAATGTGTTGTTTTTGGTTGAGTAGTTTTTTTGTAGCATTAAACTTTTTTTTTTAGTAGTTTCTTGTTGGTTACATCTGCTCGTAATTCCTTTTACTAAAGATTCTAATTATTTAATTAAATGTAGATTGTAGAAAAGAGAGTATCAATGAAAATATTTTGCTAAGTTTCGTGCAGAATTATTATATCTTGTGTGGTCTACGAGTTATTGTTATTGTATACCATCAATAAGGTTCATTTACAGTAAATATAAATAAAAATATAATATCATTTGGAAACAATAAAATATAAAAATAACGAAATAGAGAATAGCGTGTTGCGTGTCCTTACATATATTTCCATTCTCTAGACAGATAATGTTTCATTTTCTACAGCTACCATAAAAATGTTTATAGTTCCCATATTATTTTTAATCCTAGAATCTACCATCATCCTTCCTCTAAATGCTGCTTCAGTAATTTATTTTAATATTAATGAGAAATGTTGTGTAGATAGATATTTAATCGAAATCCAGCGATCTGTAAGTATATTCGTTCTAAAAACAATTTTTATTTGATAAGATAAACGTACAATTTGATTATAGGTCTTTAATAATTATATATGAATATTAAAAAAGGTCCTTATTTAGAGGGAGGACCGTACTACAGAATCAATCATTTGGAATTGTCGTTTTATTACAGCAACAGGTAATACAAAATTATAAAAGTTTGATTTCCTCACAACCCTGGAGTGTCTCAGATTAACTTTTACTTATTCGAATGCTCCTACCAACGACACGTAAAAAGGGACAATGAATGAATTTATCTTCCTCGTTTAAATTTTACATTATAATATATCTCTCTCATATTTTAAACCTAGAAAAATTAGTCCAATTAAAAACACTGGGACATTCTCAATAAATCCGCCTGTAACCTCCTAGATTTTGCTAACTCATCTGTTATTGTCTGGTTAGCTACCAATTTTTGGGATACGTGGGCGTCTCCATCTTTTTTCTTACAACCCTGATCGATTTCTTCTAACCTTGGTAAACTAAAGCCTGATTATACTACTAACTTACGCGTCATTAGGAGTAATAATCATTATTGCAAAGCCTGAACCCATTAAGCCATTACACTGTAAACTATGAGCTATTTAGTTGAAGATCTTCACAATCCTGGAGTTAGAGTTGCCAGGGTTGTGAGGATAGCTAACTCTACATTACATGTACACTCAAACTGACGCTCATATATAGGTAACGTTGTTTCTCAATTGCTTCATACTGTGGAGAACAATAAAATATAAATAAAACTCTTATTATACAGTAATGGAATTACCAAAAACACAATTACTCAATTCGATTTTGAGTGGATTATTTTCAGATTTATTAAAATGTAAACGTTTTCGTAGCTTAGAATATATCATAAAATAATTATATTTTCATTCTTAATTTTTACATTTTACATAATTTCAAAGTGTAATTAATTATGTTCATCTTTTATTTTTTAACCAAAAAATCACTGAAAATTATTCATCTTTTTAGTGGTAGAAAATACAGCAATTGTAGCACCATAAATGTTTCTCTTCTTAATATTATTTAAGTCATTATACCGTACTAGGTACGAATATACCCAAAGGAAAGTATTGGCTACAAAAACAGCCCAATATCAGGCTGTTACTACAACCCTTCTCTCGTTCTAAGCAAAAGCGAACCAATAAGATGAGGAGTTAGCCACGCCCTTGGAAACCCGGTTTACTTCGACCTAAATAGATATTTCCTACATCAATGTAAATAGCTGTAAAACCATTGATTCAATTACAAATATGAACTGAATAGAAATTGTTGTAAATGCTATTTCCAATTAGCTAGTTCGTGAAAATCCATTACGCTCTTCATGAGAAAGTCGTGCTTAGGTCTCTGTTTAAACTGGTTGATTTTAATACAAATTGTTAAATTAATGGAAAATGAATTTTAAGGATTTTTTTTTTTAATTTGATACAAATAAATAGAAGAAATTTCTTATATAACGGTGAAAGCTGTCTTTTAACAAAAATAAAACATCAATTTAACAATTACATAAAGGCTTCGAAAATTCTGACTATGTTTTTTTTTTAAATACTTTTTATTTATTGATAGATATTACAATCTGCCACACAATATTGGGCAATAGGTAATAGTGATGAATGATCTCATACATACTAAAATAAAATAAAATAGATAAATGAATGAATAAAAAACTCTTGAAATATATACAAACAGAAGAATAAACAAAATGAACATAATCAAACTATGTATATGAAAAATAAATAAATAAAATGACATAATGATAAAATAATAGCCACATTTACACTCTAATATACAATCAACCTGAGGATCCCTGAGCCCACTCTATCCCCCACGTGTGAGGGGTAGAGCAGAGCTCCAAAGATCCCAGCGCATCCCTCTCGCCGCATCACTGGTAGTGAGCCAGTGGAGGCTGAGCAAGTGCGCTAAAGTCACAATGGAAAAAATTAACGATTAAAACTGCGGCTCCTTAATGGTATATAAAATTTGTATATTTGTATTATTACACTTACGTTTATACTTCAAGAAGAAAGATTGTAGCAAAATCATTTTGAGACATGTGACAGGAAATAACGGGAGGAGAGAAAAAAATACCAGAAAACCTAGGATTAGATTTCAACTGAATTTTGCAACCACCAATAACCGAAAGATAATTTTTTTTATTTCCTTCCTGGTCCTTTTACTTCGTTCTTTACCAATGTTGTGCCACACCCAACAACAGGAAAATTTTAACTTTAGTATGCTGTATTCTTATTCTTGTAAAATATATCTAGTTGTTTGTTTTTGATAGACTGATCTACTGCTGTGACTATGAATGATGGTCTGATCTCACATTACCGTATTATATTGAATTTTTTTAGCGGGTCACTGAAGAGGATCTAGGAGGGTATATTATACTATAATATATTATAGTCGTTCTTCAGTTACTAATTGTTTATTTATTTTATCAATGTTGGCAAGTCATTTTATTTTGGAAATGTGTTGTTTTTGGTTGAGTAGTTTTTTTGTAGCATTAAACTTTTTTTTTTAGTAGTTTCTTGTTGGTTACATCTGCTCGTAATTCCTTTTA
>NW_027108514.1:696889-710500 GCF_000696795.3 Halyomorpha halys
ATGTATTTAGGCAGCATATATGAATAAAGTATTTCTCTCCACGGTATGATGAAAATGTCAGAAGACACAGAACAGACTTCTGGAGGGAGGATTTGACTTCAAACGTTGCGAATACAACGATTCATTAACGCAGAAAATCTCGCTCGGACGAGTTTCCAGCCGGAGAATTTCCGCTAATTAAATCTTACCCGACAAGAATAAAAAAGAAGGAGAGAAGAAGTTATCCAGGTCCGAGGTTCTGTAAAAGTTGAAAAGATGGAAGAGAGAGAAAGGTCCAAACTAAATTTGTAACAATCGGAAAAGCGCCTTTTCAAGTTCTTTACCAACCTCGGCAGCTCTTCACCAAGAGCTCTAGAACTTTTCCTGTGTTGGAACAATTCGATAACTCGTGTTGTTCGCAACAACTGTAGGCTTTTCTGAAGTTCGATTAAGCAACAGCAAACAGTAGTTGGAACATGATTTGTAGATCATTGTACTAAAGTTTCATTAGAAAGATGCAGTATCCAAATCAGCAATGTCTAGGGTATTTTAGTTTGGCAAAATGGACAATTTTTTTCAATTTAGTATATCCCAGACAACGCAAATAAATATAAATTATCTGAACAAAATGGACAAGATAAAAAAATTAATGTGGAATATTATATTCTGTCTTATATTTCGGCAAAGATGATAAGGACCATAGAACTCGTTTACAAATATATTAATAATTAAATTAAATTAAATCTATCCCGCTACGACCCATGAAGGGTCATAGTACAAGAGCCAGGATAAAAAAGGCAGTTATCTCACCCCAATTTTTTATTACTTTAATAAAAACTATGTATAATTACTAGTAAAAACTGATGAGTATGCCAAGTATAGGTAGGGGGAATAGAAAATGGTGGCTGTTTCAAAACCTTAAAAAAAAAACATTAAATTTTCATTCAGCGCTCTATATCTTTAAACTACCAACAACACTAAAAAATCTAAATGAACATTATTTAAAGAAGAGTAAATTTGCTGAAATATTTACTAGAAGAGCTATTTACGTCAAATAGTTCTCGAGATATAGCTTTTAATAAGTAACATTTGATAAACATTCACTGATATATCAAAAGTTAGTGAATCTATTTTGAGAAACCTATATCTCAGGAACTATGTGAGGTACAGATGTCTAGTAGCACTCAAATTAAAGCTATTTTAATGGACTATACAGATGTTTATGTTCTTTACCTTCGTAGGAATAGTAGTTTTCATGATATTTGCTATAATAAATTGATTTATAGTTGTTCGGACAATAAGTTTGATTTATCAAAAATATCATTTCAGAAACTATTGGATTTACAGATGTCTGCCAGCGCTCAAATTAAAGCTAGTTAAATTTACTACAAAATAGTTAATTATGTTTATCTTTGTAGCAGTAGTAGTTTTTATGATATTTGACAAAATAAACTTACAAAATGTTAATTTCTAGTTGTTTGTATAAAATGATGGATTTTTGAAAAATATATCTCTAGACCTATTAACGCACATACATCTGCCAACCCTCAAAATGAAGGAAATTTAACATACTATAAAGTAGTTTATGACACTTATCTTCGTAGGGGTAGTAGTTACGAAAATAAATGTCATAGGCAACTTTATAGCTCATTAAACTAGCTTTAATTTGAGTGCTAATAGACATCTGTACGTCAAATGGTTTTTGAGATATAAATTTTTCAAAATAAATCACTAACTACTGATCTTTCAGTACGTCCCATACAACATTTTTGTGAAATGTTACTTTTTAAAAAGCTATATCTCGAAAACTATTTTACGTAAATAACTCTATTAGAGCTCATATCTTACCAAATTAACTCTTCTTGAAATAATGTTCTCTTACATTTTCTAGTGTTATTGGTAGTTTTCAAGATATAGAGCTCCGAATGAAAAATTAATGTTTTTTTTTAAGGTTTTGAAACAGCCGCCATTTTTTATTCCTCCTGCCTATACTTGGCAGACTCATCAGTTTTGACTAGTAATTATACATAGTTTTCATTAAAGTAATCAAAAATTGGGGTGAGATAACTGTATTTTTTTCTTCCCGGCTCTTGTACTATGTTATATATAATATTAATATATCAGAAAAATAATATATACAACGCAGTGTGGCCCGAAATTATTAATTTCTAAACAGAATACTCTAAACGAGGCAAGTGACAATTGGTTATTGATCTTCTTACCTCTATTCATGCTGAGCCCAATGAGTGCTGACTCACCTTCGTGTGACTAATCTTACTTCAGATTTTAACGGCTTGAGAAAATAAATTAATACTGACCGGCTAGGTTGCGGATTTGCGTTCAAAACCCAAGACATACGGCAAATCATTACACACTGTTGTTGTTTTAATTAATTGTTTACTAAGTCATCAAATGATAAAACATTATTTATTTGGGTATTATTATATCTTGGCTAAAAAAAAAATAATGAAAAATTAGCAAATGGTAACGTCGATTATGATGATCGTATTAGTACAAGAGTCCAAGAGGAGAAAAAATACCGTTATTTTACACCAATTTTTCGCTATAAATAGTTCGTTTATTGGACTAGAGGAAGCTCATAAGTCAAGCTGTTTTTGAAGAAATCTCGATTTAGGAATTTCAAACGATCGCTTAACTTCCCCTTACTAAATATTCCATATATTTCTATTGCCATAGGAATCTCATCTTAACCATCATTATGTTGGATTTTTATCTAATTATTTCTGACTTAAAGAATTTATTTAAGTTGTCCCTGGAATGATTTGTTTTTTTTTCTTTTCTTTTGAAATGGGTATAAAGAATTATCAATTTTTTATTAGCAGAGCATCACAGCTAAAGTCATAATCCATTTACACAAGTGTGAATTAGATGTTTTTTTTTGTTGTGAATCGATTTGGCTTTATTTGTACTTTACTTACAGTTATCATCACTTTTTAACCTCCATATTTTATCAAACAACTATTTATTATGCTGAAAATTACCCACTATTTGCACTCAAATTTATTGATTTTAAAATCAACAAAAAAAATGAATTAGTAACTATTATGAAAAATCAAAATATTAGGAATAAAGAATATTTATAGGTTTTATATATATATTACTTTAGGGAGAAAAATGGCTGACTGCCGCCTCATGGTAATCTTTGCATGTTCTTATGTTGCTTCTTGTTTCTTTTCAGCTATTCACTTTTTCTGACCCTCTCTTCTGCTAATTTTAAGGAAAACTGGCGAATTCTGTTTCCACTGCCCATGTCATGTGATATCACAGCATAAGTCTTATCAAGTTTTCTGATGTGATGTTTACTTAACATATGGGTAAGTGGAAGGAAAAATATCAGTTTTTTTAGAGAATACTATTCCTACTTATTTTGTAATTGATTTGAAATATTTACAAGCCTATCGATTTAAGCTTATATTTCATAGAGATAGGTATATAATCGACCATTAGACTATCGATGCACCCAATATCGAGTTGCAGTGTAATCTATACGACAACAGATGGCCCAAATGTCGCGGGTTGCCTAATTTTTTATTGAATATTGGCGAAGACTGCGAGGCTTCCATGGTGTTGTGGTGCTTCATCGGTGTTCAATACCCCCCTCGACTGGCTTCGCATATATAATATACTTAAACCAAAATGTCCAGTCTATTCTTTGTTAATATTCGAGGAATATATAATAATCGACGAATTTTCTATCGAAAGTTAAAAAGTACACTTTTAGAAAAATTATTATAAAAACAAATAGTATCAGAGCATCTCATTTTCAAGAGCTGAATTTTTACTAAAAATATAGAATATCTTTATTGAGATTTACAACTGTACATAATAATACATTTAGAAAATTTTCTGTAAGTTTAAAATGGAGTGATAGGCGATATAGAGAAACTACCCATTGGTCGCACTGTAATAACGTTTTTACATTTGAAGGTCTTAAGGCCATCTTCTTTTCAGGGGCCTCGGAGGATTGACAGGAATGAATGAGGAAGCAATATTAGAGACTAGTGGGTTTAGGTGGTTAGGGAATTTATAATGAAAGGAATGATATCTGGTTCGGGCTAGATCGGTTTTACATGGAACATTAATGTCTTTATGTATGGTTTTATTTGTGACAAAGTAAGGAGGATTGAGGATTTTACGAAAATTGTAAGGATTGTATACGAGAGGAATTCGAAGATTTAGTAAACCTCCGTATGTCCAGATAGATCTTATTATAGTTGTGTAGATCAATCTTTTGTAATGAATTGTACAATATAAAATTGTATCCAACAAGTAAATTTGCTTTTAGTGATAAAATGACATGATACAAACATGTGGAGAATCTACCCATTGATAGAACTCCAATAACATTTCTAGAGGGGAAGATCTCGAGGCCATCCTCCAAGAGGATTATGAGATAATGAAGGAGAAGCCTGGTTAGAAAAAGTGGGTTTGGGAAGTTTATTATGGTTCATTGAGGTCCTGAAGGATTTGTGACAAAGTAAGGAGCATTAAGGATTTTGGACTGTAAGGATTGGATATGGATGGAATTCGATGGTTTAGTGGAGCCCCAGAGCTCAATTCCTTATCTCCAGATAGACCAGTTATGGTCATCTAGATCACACTTTTGTGATGGATTGGATGTTGACATTGTTTGTCTGCAGAGATAATAATAGTCGGAATCGACGTGCAGTTTCCTGCCTTTTCCGTCTTGTGTCAGGATTCCAGGTTAATCTTTTGTCCAAATGTAGTCCAAGGTAGCGATCTGTTCGACAGGGGTAAGGGCAACATTATTACAAAGTATTCTGTAGGGCAGTCGGCAAGTTTACGACGAAGAGTAAAGGTGATTTGATAGTATTAGATAGGTTTTATTTTTATCCTTCAATTTCGGCACCAATCGTGGAGGGCTGTGATGTGGGACTGGAGTGTTTGGGATGCAATCAAAGGGTTATTACTAACTGCTAGGGTTATTTCAACTGCACACATGTGTCATCGGCATACGTGGTAGAGATAGTGAGACGGAAAAATTTAAATACTGAAAAAAATTGTAGAATTTTTAACTATAGAATTTCTATTTGTCACAATAAACCTTCACTTTTGAGAATCTGATACATCGCTGATTTGCTTCAAGAATGGAAGTTCTGACAAACTTTTAGTTTTATATTGAAACGCACGTGTTCCAAAGATAAGTAAAAAAATAATAGTAAACGATAAATGTATTGAAATAAATTCCCACACAATCAGACAATAATATTCTGAGCAATAGAAATATAAATCAGAGATAAAGGGAGATATTACTTTTCCGATGGGACTAAAGGGCTCTTATCCCATGGGATCCGATATCTAGCTCCACCCTTTTTCATAAAAACCTTCCGAAAAGTAGACAGGGAAGGGCTGCAGAAGAAAAATGCCCTCCCACCTAGTTCTGTCAAGGTGCCAACACAACGCCGCCTTAACTGGGTTAGCCCTGTCAGGTTTTGCATATTGTACTGCGTCTTTCCACGTCGGAACAATTTTATTTAATATCTGCCCATTTTTATAAAAGTGACTTAGAAAATTATGTCATCAGGCCACTTTTAAAAGGGCGACTTAAAATTCTAAAAATTGGGATTTAAACTTTTTCAGATCCTCACCATTACACTGAAATAGTCATGTTATTACCTGAAATACAATTATGAATGTAACAGGTTTGCAAAAATATTAAAAAAATTATTGGAAGATCCTTGAATAATATTAAATAATATATAAGGGAAGATGGTCCGGTTGCAGTCAAAATAACTCAAATATAAATTAAAATATATGCTCTGAGCCAACGTTTCGCTCCACTTTGCCGGGCTTCATCAGGCCTTACTTCCATTCAGTGCACTGAAATTTAGGCAGAAAGAAAAAAGCATAATTTTTTTTTTTTAATTTAATTTACAACTGTACAAAATAATACAATAGGTAAATATTTAGTATGTTTCATATACACTTGAAAATCTTGGGAAGGAACCACCCATTGGTGGTACTTCAAACTTTAATTTAAATTAGAAGGTGGCCATCTTCTTTTCAGACGCCTCGGAGGATTATCAGGGATTGTTAAGGATGAAAGATTAAGAATTAATGGATTAGGATGGTTAAGGAGTTTGGAATGAAAAGACGCATATCTGTTTTGGGTCAAATCTGCAACGAAGGTCTTTGTGAATGAGTTTATTTGGTGGAGCCCCAGAGCTCAATTCCATATGTCCAAATTGGTCTAGTGTATACTAATTTTTTGTAGTGAATGGGAAGTTTAAAGCGTTTGTCAAGTAAGTGTTGTAGCAATCGAAATCTACGAGCAGTTTCTTGTCGTTTCAGTCTTGTGTGTGGATTCCAAGTAAGTCTCTTGTCAAGATGGAATCCTAAGTATCGAACCTGTTCAACAGGCATTAGAAGCATAATTTAAAAGGCAAAACATTTTTGAAAACAGCACTAATGAAAAATAGGACTTTTATTCCATTTGGAATGTATAAAATGATTTTCAATTTAAAATTACAAATGTCTAAAAATAATAAAAACTTGATGATGGGCAAAGGAGCCCAAAACGTTGCTCAGATGTTATAAAGTGGAAAAAGGGTATAAAATAAAATCCTGCAAAGAAATATAATAGAGTTTGAAGAATAAAATCAATTCTAGTGCTTACTTCCATTTATTAAGCCCTAATGAAGCCATGCAAAGTGGGGCGAAACGTTTAATCTTAATAAATAGTTTAATTACTATTTGAGCTCTTTTGGCGCACCAGGACCAACTTCATTTTATAAAAAAAAAATTTTGAACAACCATCTAACCTTCACTATTTATTTTAAACATATAACCGCTACAACTCATGAAGGGTCAGAATTTCAGTACTTTGAGAGGTATTACTTTTCCTAGACCAACGGTGGTGCAAGGAGATGATTTGGTTAGAATCGTGCTCGACTGCCATATTTTCATAAGGCTGGGTGGACCTTACTGGGCTGACAGTTACAGTGAAACAGAAAAATAATTATATGACAAGAAGATGGGGGTGCGGTCAGTAAAAAACACAAATAAGTTGAGAGAACTTATTTAACAGTGCAGACGTTTCGTTCAGAGTTTCTAGCCTTCATCAGGGCTAAGAACAAAGAGCAAGATAACAACCAATGAATACAAAAAAAAATTAAAAGAAAAAATACAGAATGATACAAGTAAATAATTTTATCAGTATTTTATTTTTTTCTTAAATTTACTTACATTTTTTCCATTAGAAGTCAATAATTTATTTTGTTAAATCCATAAATGTCATTGTTTTTGTTTTTAACTTTACATTTATCTTTTATTAAGTATTATTATTTTAATCTATTTTTTATATTAATATATTTTTATTTATAACGTTGTATATAGTTAGGGGTATAAAAATAAAGTGATGAAAGAAGTGGAAAATAAAACGTTTAGTTAAATATATAAGTAGAATAACATAATCAAGGAAATAGTAAAATTTGTTTCCTTGATTATGTTATTCTATATTTTTGTGTCTTTTGTAATACGCAAGTACCTGATTGCCATGGATATTTATTTATCAATGGTCCATTCATGAATAAGGACCGTATCCATGGCAACTTTAGCTATTAGTTTCAACTATAGCTAATTTTTGCCCACCTCTGGCCAACAAAAGCCGAACAAGTGCTTATTTTATAACTATTAAAGTGACAGTTAAAGTGACCTATAACTTGGGAAACCCAACCACAACCCGAAGACTGAAGCCCAGGCTTCTGCAGGACATCCTTTTATTAATTCTAAGTATTTTTTTTGTAATTCACTTACATTTTTTCCATTAGAAGTCAATAATTTATTTTGTTAAATCCATAAATTTCATTGTTTTTGTTTTTAACTTTACATTTATCTTTTATTAAGTATTATTATTTTAATCTATTTTTTATATTAATGTATTTTTATTTATAACGTTGTATATAGTTAGGGGTGTTTTTGTATGAGACTATACCACCCAATAATCAATAGTTTAAAAAAACTGAACCTCCTACATTAACCATGTAAGGACCACCTGACCGATCTGGTATTAAAAATAAAAAAAATAATAATAACAGAAATAGATGAAGCAGTTTCAAAATCGTGTAATACGTTATACCGATGTTGAAACGTCTTCATATAAATGCCTCCCTATTATACTGACAAATACCGCAGTACAGAGATTGGAGATATTACGGTGGTCGATAAAGAACGGTAAAGAATGTTCTTAAATGAAATATAAAAACTCTAAGGCGATGTTCGCATTATAGAACTAATAATTTCCAGTATTATTTTCTCAAGGAGTGTTTCAGTTGACAGATTCCCTAACTTCGATTTATTTTAAAAAATATTAGGTTCCAAAACTCCGACGATAGCAAATACTAATTAAGAATGAAGCGTAAGATGGTAGAAGTTTTATGGCCCTAAAATGATGTGTTGTTGAAATATCCCAGGCATTATAGTACAAGAGCCAGGAAGAAAAAAAGGTAGTTATCACAACCTAATTTTTGATTACTTCAATGAAAACTAGGTATAACTACTAGTCAAAATTGATGAGGTTGCCAAGTATATGTAGGGGGAATAAAATGATGGCTGTTTCAAAACCTTAAAAAAAACATTAATTTTTCATTCGGAGCTCTTTATCTTAAAAACTAACAACAACACTAGAAAATCTAAGAGAACATTATTTAATGAACAGTACATTTGCTAAAATATAAATAGTGTTATTTACGTCTAATAGTTATAGCTTCTCGAGATATAGCTTTTTAAAAAGCAAAATTTCTTAAAATCTACGGAAAGATTAGTAGTTAGTTAATCTATTTTGAGAAATCTATATCTCAGGAACTATGTGACGTACAGATGTCTATTAGCACTCAACTTAAAGCTAGTTTAATGGACTATAAAGAAGTTCATGACCTTTACCTTCGTAGGCATAGTAGTTTTCTTGATATTTGCCAAAATAAATTGATTTATAGTTGTTCGGACAATAAGTTCAATTATGAAAAACTTCATTTCAGAAACCTTTGGACGTACAGATGTCTGCCAGTGCTTAAATGAAAGCTAGTTAAATTTACTACAAAATAGTTAATTATGTTTTTCTTTGTATGAATAGTAGCTTTTATAATATTTGACAAAATAAACTCACGAAATGTTAATTTATAGTTGTTGGTATAAAATGTTGGATTTTTTAAAAATATATCTCTAGACCCATAAGACGCACATATGTCTGCCAACACTCAAAATAAAGGAAATTTAACTTTCTATAAAGTAGTTTATGAGGTTTATCTTCGTAGGGGGAGTAGTTTTTATGATATTCACATATGAATATAAATTTGGCAAATGAAAATTTGTCCGAACAATTATAAATCAATTTATTTCAGTAAATTTCATGTAAACTACTATTCCTACGAAGATAAACCTCATTAACTACTTTATAGCTGATTAAACTAGATTTAGTTTTAGTGCTAATAGACATCTGTACGTCAAATGGTTTTTGAGATATAAATTTTTCAAAATAAATTCACTAACTACTCATCTTTCAGTACGTTCCATACAACATTTTTCTGAAACGTTAGTTTTTAAAAAGCTATATCTCGAAAAATATTTAACG
Source organism: Halyomorpha halys (assembly GCF_000696795.3). Lineage (NCBI taxonomy): Eukaryota > Metazoa > Arthropoda > Insecta > Hemiptera > Pentatomidae > Halyomorpha > Halyomorpha halys. The sequence goes on from NW_027108514.1 coordinate 706,479, forward strand.
TAAATAACTCTATTCAGTCAGTCCGCCTGTGTTTATATAAAAAAAAATGAGATAAAGAATTACTGAATTTATAGTTTTTATTGCTTAAATTACACAGTGATAAATACTTAATTAATTCATAGGTTTTATTACTTAAATTACACAGTGGTGTAATACATTCCAAGAATGTTTAGAACAATTTTAAATAAAAATATGTTATATATAATATTTTCACTTTCTTGAGCTCTTTCGTTTTTCTCCTCTTAGGCTCTCTTATTATTATGTTAGAATTACTTTTTCATAAAAAAAAAATAAAAAAAAGATAATTTCATACTTATACATTTTACATTTTTTGTATAAATAAGAAGTGTATTTTAGTAATTTTTGTGGCTGAAAACTGAGTTCTTTTTTAGATTAAGCAGCGGATATTGAAATATTTTAACCGAATTAGTTTCTCTTTGAGCTGGGAATTTGTTAGAAAACAATAGCAGTGAGTGCTAAATATTTCTTAGTTCATTGTGAGTCACCTGCATAGCAAGGTCAGTGCTGCGGTCTCGATGCACTTCTGTAGTCAGCTGTAACAATTGTTATTGTATCTTATGCAACCATTAAACATCAATAAAAGCCCGATTTTCGCTAACTGTCATAGAATTTTTTCATGTTTCAATTAATCTTTGAGAAAGGGGTTTTATGTATAAGTTAATAAATTATATTTAAATTGTAGTGTGTATAATTAAAATTAAATTAAAGTGAACAGGATACTTGATATGGTTTAATCAAAGAATATTTAAAGAGTGGCTAAAATTGAAAAAACGACGTGAAGTGTACACGGTACTACACTATGATAAACTCCGGGATATTGAGAGAGGGTGCATTAGGAACTAAAGAATTTACTCTAGATTGAGATTGGTTTCGTTCTGTGAAGCATCATCACTGAATTAAATCGATTGTAGTTTACAATAGATATAATTATTACCAAAAAGAGAAGAACTCGATGTATTTAGATACTGTTCTTCTAGAGTAGTGAGCCTTTTTCGATGGCACTTGAAGGGTATTTTTTCATAGTTGCGGAAAACGGAAATAGTCTGGTGAAAAAAAAATGTTCTAGAGCGATGAAGGAGGCAGTGAAAGTACATCCCGTTGTCTAGCGAGAACTGAGTAAATCAAACTCGATTATTAACGGTTCTTGCTAATTCATTTCTGATGCCAACTGTAAATTTTTTTTTAAACTTCTTGCCAAGATAATTGCAAAAAAATGATTTTTAATTATTTTTTCTTAGCCTATCGCATAATACATAGTTCATGTTTATGGTGACTGATCACAATTTCTTTCTCAACTTGGAACTATTCCATCTCGCCATTTTTTGTCAGTTGAAACAATCTGATATGGTTAAGTTAATTCTTGCGTGCGTTATTGTTTCATGTTTTTGCTTTTTTTTACTATATTTTAACATACGTTAAATATTTATCATTCCTCAGAACTATCTATTAACAAAGTACACAGTATTACGATCTTGAAAAGTACTGAATCCGAGTTTTTAATAGAAACATGTTTTAAGATCTCAGACCTGACTATTAAAGGAACTTCCAACTCATTACAAAAGACTGATCTAATGACAATAATAAGGCCCTGGACATACGGCGTTGAGCTTTGGGGCTCCACTAAACCTTCGAATTCCTCTCGTATCCAATCTTTACAATCCAAAAACCTTCGTAAAATCCTCAATGCTCATTATTTTGTTACTAATAAAACCATCCATAAAGACCTAAATGTTTCTTTATGTAACCGATCTAACCCGAACCCGATATTATTCCTTCCATAATAAACTCCCTAACCACCCAACCCACTAGTTTCTAACCTTGCTTCCTCTTCCATTCTTGGCAATCCTCCGAGGCGCCTGAAAAGAAGATGGCCTCGTGACCTTATATTGTAAACTGTTTTTAGAGTTCTACTCCTAGGTAGTTTCTCTACATCCTGTATCATATCATTATGTCATTACGATGAAATTTACTTGTTGTATTTTTTATACAGTTGTAAATATCAATAAATAAATAAATAAAATCATGATATAGGACTTATGAATATCCCCTCCCTATACCTGCCTTAGCTTGCTCTAACACAAATAGCACTAAGAGAGTTAGTTTGGTTACCAACCCAAATGGAATATCGCCGGTGGCCAGTGGCTACTAAATCAGCTCTAATGTGCTCTACCTCTACTCAACCCTACTCTACAGCTACTCTACTTGATTAGAATTAGGTTCATTATCCGCTCAGTGCCGAAATTCATTTACCATAATCTGATCTACGGCCTTAAACAGAGGAGAATTCTAACATTAAATGAGAGCTAAAGTCTGAATAATCAAACGCATTATTATGAAGGGGTAAAATTATAGGATAAATTTAAGCTATAAATTTGGATCTGTGAAATGATGGGAAAGTCAAATATCTAGTATAATTGGTAAATACTGTAAAGCCTTAGCGAAGCCGAAAGTTCGATGCTGGTACCACCAATAGTTCTCTACATATATTTGTCCAGTGACTAAGTAAAATTTAACGCAATCCTCCCATCTACGTTTGGGCCAACGTCGCAACGCATCAGTTTAGTGTTAAGAGGAATAATTATATTTATCTTGTGCAATTCCCTTATTCCGGGGTCGTCTGTAGCTCAGGGCTGCACCAGTTCGAATCCAGCCTGAAGTGTAAACTTTTTTCATTGCTATGGTAGTCCCCCCCAAAAAAGTTCCCTCAACTCAGTGTTTTGTAGCCTTCTAAATTCTCCCGGTAATTCATCCTTTTCGTTTAAAAAAATGAAAGGTCAGATTGATTTACAGGACTGTTTAAGTTGAGGATTAGGTTTTGTTTACATCTGAATGTCATTCACATTGAACCCAATTGAAGAAACTTGAGAAACATATACTATTTACAACCTGCTAATTCGAATACGCAACATGGCAAACTTGGTAACTTAGAAAAGATAAGATGCTAGAAAAACCGAGATGATAGATGATAGACAAGATGTTCTAAGTATCTTGAAAAGTTTTTTTAATAATTTATTTATTGATATTTACAACTGTATACATATTTACACATCAAGTGAATTTGCTGTGTGATATTATGACGTGATAAAAACATGTGTGGGTGAATCTACCCATTGATAGAACTCCAAAAACATTTCTAAAGGAGAAGATCTCGAGGCTATCTTCTTTTCAGACGTCTAGGAGGATTATTAGGTAGTGAAGGAGAAACCAGGTTAGAAACGAGTTGGTTGGGTGATTGGGAAGTTTATTATGGAAGGATTGGTATCTGGTTCTGGCCAAATCGGCAACATAGGGGACACTGAGGTCCTGATGGATGATTTGATTTGTGACAAAGTAAGGAGCATTAAGGATTTTGGACTGTAAGGATTGGATTCGAGAGGAATTAGATGGTTTAGAGGAGCCCCATAGCTCTACGGGGTTGTCCAAATAACGTAATACTTTATTTTCAAAAACCTTAAAGCGCTGTTCTATCCTCAGGCCACGTCTGTAATAGGTAAATATAAAGAAAATTTAAAAAAAAAAAATGTATGATAATTTTAATGTACACCGAGTACAATTTATTGTATAAACAACTTGACTTGAATGCGAGGTAGAAATATTATGAAATCCTTTTGAATTGATTCTGACAGCGTTCATGAATAGAGGGGAACATTTTTATTTAAATTGTAAAGCCTGTTTGGAGGACACGTTTGTATCTACTATGTGCAAAAATAAAAAGGATTAAAACATACTTTATTCATTAAGGAGGTGTTCTGTTTTAAATTCATATATAAACAAATATTTAGAAGAATTTATATTTACAAAACATTTCTGGTGTGATGCGCGCATCTTACAGTTTACTAAGCTACTTATGTCTACAACTGTTTTGGTTCTCAGTGAGCTAGTATTGAAGTTTTAAATAATTTTGTGATTTTTTTAAGACGAAAATTATGATCAAAATTTTTATTATTATGGTGCTATAAAATTTCGTAATTTAGAGTTTGTCCATATGGCAATAATAATAA
>NW_027108514.1:710765-711334 GCF_000696795.3 Halyomorpha halys
AATAACAATAATAATAATAATAATAATAACAACAATAATAATAATAATAATAATAATAATAATAATGGACGTCTAACGAAACCGAAGATTCTATGCCGATACCACCAATCGTTCTCTACATACATTCCTTCAGTGATGCCACTCCAAACCCGATTCTACTAAATCAGTTTTAACGCAATCCTCCCATTTACGTTTCGGTCTACCCTTCAGAAGTTTACCCATCGGTTCAGTGTTTATTAACATTTTAGGGATCCGCTCGTTACTAAGCCCTACAACCTTATACGCCGCAATGCTGTAACTTGAATTATACTTACCGGGTGTAGTTTCCTTAATTCAACATTGTGTAGCCTTCTAAATTCTACCGTTAGTTCATCCTTTTTCGGTCGAAATATTTTACGTTATAGTTTAAATAATATAATTTAAATTAATAATAATTTTACTTAAAATAATATATATATTTTATTATTATTTTCGTGTTGAATAGATTCGATACTTAGGACTCCATCTTGACAAGAGACTTACTTGGAATCCACACACAAGACTGAAACGACAAGAAACTGCTCGTAGAT
>NW_027108514.1:711384-724945 GCF_000696795.3 Halyomorpha halys
GGACTCCATCTTGACAAGAGACTTACTTGGAATCCACACACAAGACTGAAACGACAAGAAACTGCTCGTAGATTCCGATTGCTACAACACTTACTTGAGATACGCTCTAAACTTCCCATTCACTACTAAAAATTAGTATACACTACGATAATTAGACCAAATTGGACATATGGAATTGAGCTCTGGGGCTCCACCAAACCATCAAATTCCTCCCGCATCCAATCGTTACAATCCAAAATACTACGTAAAATCCTTGATGCTCCTTATTACGTCAAAAATAAACTCATTCATAAAGACCTTAACATCCCATTCGTAGCAGAATTGGCCCAAAACAGATATGCGTCTTTTCATTCCAAACTCCTTAACCATCCTAACCCATTAATTCTTAATCTTTCATCCTTAATAATCCCTGATGATCCTCCGAGTCGTCTGAAAAGAAGATGACCACGGGACCTTCTAATTTAAATTAATGTTTGAAGTACCACCAATGGGAGGTTCCTTCTCAAAATTTTCAAGTGTATATGAAACATACAACATATTTACTTATTGTATTATTTTGTACAGATGTAAATTACATTAAATAAATAAATTTAAAAAAAAGTATTTGTTGTTAATAAAGATATTTGCAGGTAGGAAAAAATATATATATTCAAATATCTTATATTATTTTTAACAATTAGTACTGCTTTTTGATGATTTCAAATAGACAAAATTTAATATAAGAATAATAATTGATTTTCCAAGTTTTAATTTTAGTCTTAATATGCTGTGTGTATACGTGTATATTTGTATATTTTGAATAATATTTTTCTCTCTGTTTAAAATAAACCAGCCGTGTATGGTACATTCAAAGAATATATTATAACATTCAAAGGTATTGTAAGGGATACAATGGACAGAAATATATACAAATTAATTCACCTTAGGATCTTAAAGGTCACCCATCACTCGGGCTGGAAGATAGGAGATTGTTCCAGGAAACTGTTGTTTTGATAAGAGAGACGTTTTGCCGCCTCTGACAAACAGTTCCCGTGACAATCCTTCTAGACCATTGTCACTCGCTTTCCTTTGTCGAGTTCGAGGTGTGCTCCGGAGTATATTCAAGAGGTCTTTTATCCGATATGAGATAACACTCCTCATCCTCGACGTTCTCTTTAGTCCTCAAAGGATTATGTGGGTAGGATGTCCTAGAATCCTGGATCTGAGGATCTAAGAAGTGATATCCTGTATGAACCCATGTTCCCTCAAGCGCTTAATCTTGCTTATCTACATACAAAGAGGTCAGTTGGCCTTTAATTAGGAACGTTCATAGAAATGGTAATACTAAAATTGAAAAAAAATCTTTTTTTTTTCATAACCTACATTTTCATGTATTATATATTAAAATACATTATTAATATTATTGTTATATTAATTTTAAATTAAAAATTAATTTTTTTGTATTTATTGATATTTACAACTGTATAAAAAAAATACAACAAGTAAATTTGATCATAATGACATAATGATATGATACACGATGTAGAGAAACTACCCAGTAGTAGAACTCTAAAAACAGTTTACAATATAAGGTCACGAGGCCATCTTCTTTTCAGGCGCCTCGGAGGATTGCCAGGAATGGAAGAGGATGCAAGATTAGAGACTAGTGGGTTTGGGTGGTTAGGGAGTTTTAGAATCTGTTTTTCTACAACCCATTAAGGGTTAGGGTGTAGTACTTAGTAAGGGAGTGTTACTTGACCAACGGTTGTGCGAGGAGGTGATTTAGCCAGAATCGCATTGAACCGCCAGATTTTCATAAGGCTGGGAGGACCCCACTGGGCTGAGTCAGGGCTACAGTGAAACAGATAAATAATTATATGAGGAGAAGATGATTGGGGGTGCGGTCAGTATAAAACACAAATAAGTTGAGGGAACTTATTTAATAGTGCCAACGTTTCGGCCAGAGTTTCTAGCCTTCATCAGGGCTAATAACAGAGAACAAGATAACAACCAATGAATAAAAAAAAAGAAAAATTGAAAAGAGAAAATATAGAATGATACAATTAAATAATTATACAGAATGAAAATTAGGAAAAATAAAGTGATGAAAGAAGTGGAAAATAAAACGTTTAAATATATTGCCGGATTTTTACCCAATTAATGAGGCTGGGTGGACACAAGAGGACTCCCGAACCCACAGGACTGACTCACGGATACAGTTTGAAAGACATTAATTATCTGCCTCAGCCTGGATTGAATCCGCGTCCTTGGATTTTGTATCTCAATGCCTTACCAATCAGCTACCTCCGTCAATATATAAATATTTATGAAGTATTATTATCTACAGTTGTTTTTAACATAGTTTTGGTTCTAAAATGACCAATATATCACATTTAGACTTATTCCATTGCATTAGCACGAATAATTATTAGAAGCGCATATTTAAAAATGGGGCGAAAATAGTTTCATGTGAAAATTTACGTAAGGTTTTTCTCAGAAGGTACCCAATAGTTTAAGTTACAAGAGTTTAAAGTAACTTTTTCATAAATATTCAATGCCTTACATAGAGTTTTTGTAATTAATGTACTCTGTTAAAGATCCTTTCTGAAAACCTCTAATCTAATAAATCGTTATATAATTATATAGAGAATATGTCTTTATGTAGTCATAAATTATTACTATACTTTCTAAAAAAAAAAAGTAGGCTATGACTTGATGTTCAAATTTATTTTTACTCATTTACCTCTTTTCATTAGGAAGTAATTAATATCACAAAGTAATGAAAAAATCAAATAAACGTTAGTAGAAAAATCTTTTGTGAATTTAATTTCTTGTAAGAATAAGTCATCATAATTTTATACTGTTATCTACGACGAAGACATAAATTCCCTTAATAAGAATCTCCTCGGCAAAATAGCACGCTCATAGTTCATCACCGAAATTAAGTTTGTTAAAACGTAAAAAATTTTAAGTAAAGATGGTAATTAATTAGAACAATATTTTAAAACTTAAAATTACACAAAGGGATTGTAGAATGGTATTAAAGTGTGCTATGTTTTATATATATGATTTTAGTTAATTTATATGTTATTGTTAGTTATCTCTTCGAGAACTCTCGTAATAGTTATGTTTTCTTATTCAATTTAATTAATTCGAAATATAAGCGGACAAACGATTAACCTAGAATCCTCACACAAGAATGAAAAGACAGGCAACTGCACGTCGATTGTCGACTATTACAGCACTTACTATACAAACACATTACATAAGACTGATCTATATGACTGTAATAAGCCCAATCTGGACATATGGAGTTGAGCTTTGGGGCTCCACTAAATCTTCGAATTACTTTGGTGTCCAAAATCTTTCGTAAAATCCTCAATGCTCTTACTTTGTCACAAATAAAATCATACATAAAGACCTTAATGTTCCCTATGTAACCGATATATCTCGGACCAGATATCACTCCTTTCATTATAAACTCCGTAACCACTCAAACCCCCTAGTTTCTAACCTTGCATCCTCTTCCTTTCCTGACAATTCTCCGAGGCGCCTGAAAAGAAGATGGCCACGAGACCTGCTAATGTAAAATGTCATTAGAGTGCTACCAATGTGTAGTTTCTCTCCATGCCTGTAACACTCCATTTTAACTAAGATCAAATTTACTGAATGTATTATATAATATACAGTTGTAAATTTCATAAGATATTTTTAAAAAAAAATTGTTTAATGTAAATTAAATATTTTTGTAGCCCAAAGATGAGTTGATATAGCCAGAAAAATATCAAAGATATAAAAAGTGAAAAATGATTAAATTATTACTTTCATGAGTATAATTTGTATTTTTATTCTCTAATTTTTTTCAATAGGAACGTCTTAATTAAATTTCAAAAAATAAACCACTCTCAACATTTTAGGTTTAACTTTTCAAGAAACTGCTCGTAGATTCCGACTATTACAACATTTACTAGACAAACGGTCTGAATTGCCAATCTATTACAAAAAATTGATCTACATGACTATTATAAGGCCTATCTGGACAGAGCTTTGGGGCTCCACTAAACCATCGAATTCCTCCTGAATTCAATCTCTACAGTCCAAAATCCTTAATGCTCCTTACTTTGTTATGAATCAAGTCATCCATCAGGACCTCAATGTCTCCTATGTTGCCGATTTGGCCAGAACCAGATACCAATCCTTCCATGATAAACTTCCCAATCACCCAAATCCACTTGTTTCTGACCTGGCTTCTTCTTCACTACCTAGGCGTCTGATAAGAAGATGGCCTCGAGATCTTGTCCTCTAGAAATGTTATTGGAGTTCTATCAATGGGTAGATTCTTCACATGTTTGTATCATGTCACTATGTCATCTACAGGAAATTTACTTGTTGTATATATTTTTATCCAGTTGTAAATAACAATCTTTTTTTTATTTATTGATATTTACAACTGTATAAAAAATACAAAGTAAATTTGATCATAATGATATAATGATATGATTCAGGATGTAGAGAAATTACCCAGTAGTAGAACTCTAAAAACAATGTACAATATACGGTCACAAGGCCATCTTTTCAGGCGCCTCGGAGGATTGCCAGCAATGGAAGGGGAAGCAAGGTTAGAAACTAGTGGGTTTGGGTGGTTAGGGAGTTTATTATGGAAGGAATAATATCGGGTTCGGGCTAGATCGGTTACATAAGGAACATTTAGGTCTTTATGGATGGTTTTATTAGCAACAAAATAAGGAGCATTGAGGATTTTACGAAGGATTTTTGATTGTAAAGATTGCATACGAGAGGAATTCGAAGGTTTAATGGAGCCCCATAGATGGGCCTTATTATTGTCATCAGTTTTTTGTAATGAGTTGTAAAAAACAATAAATAAATTTTTAAAAAAACTTTTCAAGATAAGTAGAACATCTTGTCTATCATCTATCATCTCGGTTTTTCTAATATCTTATCTTTTCTAAGTTACCAAGTTAGCTATACTGCATGTTCGAATTAACAGGTTGTAAATAGTATATGTTTCTCAATTTTCTTCAATTGGGTTCAATCTGAATGACATTCAGATGTAAACAAAACCTAATTCTCAACTGAAGCAGTCCTGTAAGTCAATACGGCTCTGACCTTTCATTTTTTTTTTACTCCAAACCTTGACGGCTGCATTGTAGGATATATCCGATAGTCAATGCCACCTTTGATATTCTTCAATGAGTCCATTCAGAAAATTAACAAATATTATTAGTTATATCAAAAATATCCATATAGTTTCAACACTTTTGTATTTTTATTATACCCCTACGTTTCAGCCATTCAGGCTATTTTCAAGGATTTTATTCACACTTATCACAGCCAAACACCTATCACATTTTTAAAATTAGTCAACTACATATTATTTTAACAGTTGCACTTATTATAACTATTAGTATACAATTTCTATTTCACCCAATCGCTATATCAACTACCTAACCACTACATTCATAATTCGGGCGATATCAGGCTTTTCCCTCCCGAAATATCAGTTTTTCTCCTTTACTAAATCATAGAAGTCTGTTTGTATGCATTGTTTATTATTGCCAACAAGTGGTTAGTTTTTTTTTTTTAAATAAACAAGGTATTTTGTAGAATATGGTTTTTTGAACATTCGACGTTTAAGCCCTGCTAGATAAGACCTATCAGGCATGGAAGACATCTTAAGTGCTCATTGATTTACTGAGTTCAATCAAAATAATAACAGTCGTTCTGAGGTAAATCGAGAATATATGAAAAATCGATTTTATAAAGCGGTGCTTCCTAAAAGTCGATTTTATTGAAAACGTTGTCCGCCATAAAAATATACTTCCAGTTCCTTATAATTTTTCGTCTTTGAGCTAGGCTGTTCACAGACACAGACACACAGACAATTTGGTACAAGAGTCGGGAAGAAAAAAGGCAGTTATCTCACTCAAATTTTTGATTACTTTAATGAAAACTATGTATAATAAATAGTCAAAACTGATAAGTCTGCCATATATAGGAAGAGGGAATAAAAAATGGCGTCTATTGCAAAACGTTAAAAACACATTAATTTTTCATTCGAAGCTTAAATTAAATTAAATCTTAAAAACTACCGACAACACTAGAAAATCTAAAATAACATTATTTAAATAAGAGTAAATTTTCTAAAATATTAGGCCTAATAGAGCTATTTACGCCCAATAGTTCTCCAGATATTGCCTTTTAAAAAGCAAAATTCCATAAAAATGTACTGAAATGTCAGAATTTATTTTGAGGAATCTATATCTCAGGAACTACTTGACTTGCAGATGTCTATTAGCACTCAAATTAAAGCTAGTTTAATGAGCTATAAAATAGTTGATTTTCGTAGGAGTAGCAGTTTTCATGAAATTTTCTAAAAGAAATTGATTTATAGTTGTTCGGACAACAAGTTAGATTTATGAAACACTTTATTTCTGAAACCATAAGACGAACAGATGTCTGCCAGCACTCAAATTAAACCCAGTTAAATTTACTATAAAATAATTTATAACTTTTCTTTGTAGGATTAGTAGTTTTTATGATGCTTGACAAAATAAACTCACAAAATGTTAATTTCTAATTGTTCGTATAAAATATTGGATTTTTAAAAAATATATCGCTAGATCCATAATACGCACATATGTCTGCCAACACTTAAAATAAAGGAAATTTAACTTTATAAAGTAGTTTATGACACTTATCTTCGTAGGAGTAGTAGTTTTTATGATATTCACATATGAATATAAATTTAGAAAATAAAAATTCGTCCGAACAACTATAAATCAATTTATATTAGCAAATTTCATGAAAATTAATACTCCTACGACAAAAAAAACGTGATGAACTACTTTATAGCTCATTAAACTAGCTTTAATTTGAGTACTAACAGACATCTGTACGTCACATAGTTCCTGAGATTTCTCAAAATAAATTAACTAACTACTGATATTTCAGTTCATTTTTATTAAATGTAGCTTTTTAAAAAGCTATATCTCGAGAACTATTGAATGTAAATAACTCTATTAGGGCTTGCATTTTAGCAAATTTATTCTACTTTAAATGATGCTCTCTTAGATTTTCTATTGTTGTAGTTAATTTTAAAGATATGGTGCTACGAAAGCAAAATTAATTTTTATTAACGTTTTGATAGCCACCATTTTCTATTTCTGCTAACTATACTTGGCAGACTCATCATTTTTGACTAGTAATTATACATAGTTTTCATTAAAGTAATCAAAAATTGGATGAAATAACTGCCTTTTTTATCCTATTGGGCTTTTGTACTAATTGTTTTGGCCTCGGAGAACCTCAAAACATTTATTTCTTTAGAAAATTCGAATTTGAAATTTTTTACGAATGAAATACTTTCCCTTACTATATATTCCAAGAGGAACCTCTGTTACTTCCTCATTAGGCTTATCTTACTTTTATTACATTTACTAGTATGTCCGTGTTATAATAAAAATAATTTAATTTCTATCCATTTTAGTCTCAACACATTTTATTTTTCTTATAAGTCCGACGTTTCGGCCAATCCGGCCATCTTCAGGGACAATCTATTACAAAACAGCTTTTATTAGATCTATGATCCTCAAACATTTCAAAATACTTAATATTATTATTTATAATTTATTTTACCTTAATACAATTTTGGAATTATATGATTTACAAACTCAACTTCATGCAGGCTATTCTGCCCTGGTCAAAACTACAGTTTCTATGAAACATTGAAACATTAGGTAAAACATATTTTTTTTGTTAGTAAGTATTACCTAATTAGTCAATATTCACATTAAAACCAAAATTAGAATCATATATCACAGTCACTATTTGTTAAAACTTTATCACAACAATGCTTGTAACCTTCCTCCACTCAGTTCAAGCATTAAAATTATATATTATAACAACATTTTAGTTAATTTTCCTCTTTATTTCATTAGTAAAATTCCTATCAAGGCTAATTATAACTATCCACATTCAATTTATCCTATATTTTTCATAAATTAATTTTATTTAATATCTCTGCATAGAGTTGGTTCAAATTCCTTGTATCTGTTTTGAAATTCACTGTATAATCAATTTTTTCAGAAATGTAAATTGATTTAAGTATTTTCCTTTTGAATGTATTATTTTCTTTATGTAAAATCATTGTATTTTCAAAATCAAAATATGCTGGTTTTTTGTTATATATATTGCAGGACAATTGTACAATGGACAATAGGACCGTGTTATAATAAAAAAAATATTTATACAGATTGTGCCTTTGATATTGAATCTCTTATCTTACTTTCAAAATATTCAGATATTAAGACAAGGACAGAAATGGGCGCAAAATTGTCCTTCACATTAGAGGTAGGATACGTGAATGTAACCGATGTTTTTCCAAGCCTCGCATTATCTCGTTGACTTTTACTGCCCTATTGGCAGAACAGAATGAAAAAACCTCTGTGTAGTTGCAAAACATTATTTTAGGGAAAATGTCCATGGTATCCAAATTGTGTTTTGTCGATGCGGAACGGTATTGCTCGGAGAGGGATTAGTTAAACGATTGGGCACGTTGGTCTTTTTGGTCGCTTAAGCTGTGGTTTTAACAACCTTTAGTTAATGGAGGGAAAAAAATCCTTTAAGAGGTCACATCAAATCTTTACATTTCATATCCTGTGGGTTGTATTTTATTCTATCATTTTCTATATTACCTTCTATCTATATCACAATATATTCACATATTCTCTCTATTTATATTAAAATTGAATCTTTACCTTCAGCCCATAAATGGTAGGACTTTGTAAGGAAGTAACAACAGTTTTGCAAGGAGGTTAATTAATCAGAATAATACTCTACTGCCAGATTTTTATCCACTTAATGAGGGGTTGACCCCGGAGGGCTTACATACTCACAGGAATGACTCACGGTTACAGTAAAACGGAAACTAATTATCTACCACAGCGGGATTCAAATCTGGGACCTTGGAGTTATTGGCACAGTGCTTACCACTAGCTATTCGTTCCTAGATTCTTTTTTTTTTTTACCCACTGAATTGTTCATGACGAAATATTTAGTTTAATAACCTTTTAATTAAAATATTCCAACAAAATATAGTTATAGACAAAAAAAAAAAGAAAACCTTTGAAGCAGAAATTTTGCGTTTTAAGATACCTAGAATCTAAATTATTTTCTCAATCCTTTTTTTTTGTAGTTATGATATAACGATGCTAAAATACCATCTGGTTTATTCATTTCAAAAATGAACTGTTCGATGATCGACCAAGAAAATAAAAATTATTTTGAAATTTACAAAATACTTATGGTCCATAAAAATCCGTCCACCAACCTTCCGCGCCTACTAGATAATTTAGTTAGTTTTCAAAACACAATAAACCATAAAATGTATACTTTTGAGTTAAGTTCAAGTAGTGACGGTAGCAGCGTTGTAACGCGCCTGTCTGCCAACCCAAAGGTTGCGAGTTCGAATCCCCGGCTCTATCCGGGATTTTTTCAAGCATATAATTATTCAATACTCTCTCACAGCCTCTCCTCTGGCATTCGCGAGGCTCGTTAGCCAATGGGTTACACTCTCAAAAATAGGCGTGGGAGTGACGAAGCCACCCTATGAAAACCACGTTATGAAACGTGCGATGTATTTCCTAAGGAAATGTTGCGAGGCCTGGGTCCTCTTCGGTCTGTCGCAACAATAATAATAATATTTTTTTCTTATCGATGGCTAAGTGAAAACTGGATGTATAAAAGTTTTTATATAGATTCGTTTTGTACTTATTTATTATTATTATTTTTTTTTTAATATTTATTTATTGCTATTTACAACTATACATTATAATACATTTAGTAAATCTGATCTTTATCTAATGACATTTTACATTAGCTGGTCTCGTTGCCATCATCTTTTCAGGCGCCTCGGAGGATTGTCAGGAATGGAAGAGGATGCAAGATTAGAAACTAGGGGGTTTGAGAGCTTATAATGGTTGGAGTGATATCTGGTCTGGGCTAGGGAACATTAAGGTCTTTATATATGATTTTATTTGTGACAAAGTAAGGAGCATTAAGGATTTTACGAAAGATTTTGGATTGTAAGGATTGAATACGAGAGGTTTAGTGGAGCCCCAAAGCTCAACTCCATACGTCCAGATTGGCCTTATTAGAGTCGTGTAAATCTGTCTTTTATAATGGGTTGGAAGTTTATACCGTTTGTCTAGTAAGTGCTGTAATAGTCGAAATCGACCTGCAGTTTCCTGTCTTTCAGTCAGGATTCCAGGTTAATCGTTTGTCCAAATGTAGTCCAAGGTAGCGGATCTGTTCGACAGGGGTAAGATTATTATTATTAAGTTTATTTTTAGTTATTCTCTCTCAACCTTTATCTAATCTCAACTTACTTATATATATTTTTTTTTATTTTCTTTATTTTGGTGGATTAAATATTATATTCTCTATTTTTTTCTATTCTATTTTTACTTGTTATTACGTTTCCTGTTCATATTTAACCTAATAGTTAGCGTATTTTTTTCTTCTTATCATTGTTTATTTTATATTAATATTATTTTTTTTCTTCTTTTCTTACATTTGTATATAATTTTCTTTTTACTTATATTTACGTAACTTTAACCCTACCTTAATTTACCTTTTCGTATCTTATTATCTTACTATGTCAAAGTGGGGATAAACGCCGGAAAATAAATAGTTGTTTGCTGCTATTTGTTTGTTTTTTTTACTGCACTCCTAAGCTTCTTCTTCCTAATTTAAATTAAAAGTTTTTAATTCTGATTATTTAGGGTGTGATATACCTATTTTATTATAGTCTTCCTTCGGGATCAATCCTTTTCTAATTATAATTGAAATAAAATATATTCCCATGTTATTCACTTATTTTGCAGAGATTTTTAAGATCTAGATGTTATTCAGTTATCTTACCGACATTTTCAAAATACTTTCCCTCGTCATCTTATATTTTATTCAGTAGCTATATTCGAAGGAAGACACTTAAGGTATCCTTTGCATTATATATGCAGGTCATGTTCTCTCTGTCATCCGCCAGTCTAAAAATACTTAGGGATGTGTGTCAGGCGTCAAGTGGATTTTCGGCATTTTGTTAATTTAGTAATTGTCAGTAAAGAATTGTTTACGATGGCGTAAGAAATATATTCATCCTGTTATTTGCGTTGCATTTTAGGAAATCTCTTGTTTGCGAGTTAAATTCTTTATGTGGAAATTTAGATTCGTATAAATACCAACTATACACAATAAAATAGATGAAAACAACCCTTACATTACTGCATGCAGTCAGGCATTCTTTTTTTTTTTTTTTTTTTTATACCAGATCGGCCTGGTGGGCCTTACATGGTTGATATAACTTATATCAATATTATATATATATTTTAACAGTCGATTATGAGGAGGTATAGTCATATAAAATGACACCCTTAACTATATAAAATGTTCTTATTAAAAGAGAAAAAATAAATAAATAGATAAGAATAATGCTTCTTAATAAAAAAGAAAGTAAAATTAAAACAAAAAATAATGATATTGGTACACATAAATAAAACAAACAATTTTCTTCTAATAGTAAAAAGAAACAAGTTAATTTCAAAAAGGGAAGAGAGAAGAAAAGAGAAAAAAAAAATAATAATGTATAAATAAAATGGCTATGAATTAATTTTATATTTATTAGAAATTTATAAAAGAATGTCCTGCAGCAGTCTGGGCTTCAGTCTTCCAGTTGAGGTTGGGTTTCCCAGGTTGTAGGTCACTGCTCCTTTAACTGTCGGCAACTGGGAGTAGAACTTCATGAACCGTTTTTTGTTGTAATTCCATTTGTAATTCGCGATGCAACTGGCTATTTCTTATGAACAAAGGGGCTTCTTAAAACTTTATTTTGAAAAGATTGTAGTTTTTTCCTTTTCGTGAAGGATGCCGCTCCCCATACTTCACAGCCGTACATTAGCAGTGGCCTGAGGATTGTTTTAAATACAAGAACAGTTGTTTCTGATTTTAGTTTGGAATTTCTGTTTTGGATAGGATATAGCATTGCTAACCTTGTATAGGTTTGAGTTAGTTTTATGTTGATATGGTGATTCTAGGTGTTAGGCATTCGACACATTTTTTATTTTATATGATCACCTTCATGGCCATTTCTGACATACGAAAGGGTTATCTAGAGGTAACCAACCTTTTCTAAGCATGGTGGGGAGTCAAGTTTTCACTGTATGGGGCCGCCTAGAAAATTTAAAAAAAAATTGATCCTTCCAGGACGGATTCGAACCAACGCCTCCACAGTTCTCAGGTTGAGAATATTTCACTCCCAGTTACCTATAGTTAAAGGAGCGATCTAAAACTTTGGGAACCCAACTACAATCCGAAGACTGAAGCTCAGGCTGCTGCAGAACATCCTGTTATAAGTTCAATATTTAACTAAAATTTTATTTTATCTTTTTCTTAAATTCAATTTTTTTTTTCCCATTAGAAGTAAATTATTTATTATATTGAATAAATATCATTGTTTTTGTTATTAACTTTACTTTTATATTTTATTAAGAATTAATATTTTAATATATAATATTTTTTTTTATAATATTTTATATAGTTAGAAGTGTCTTTTATATGAGACTATACATTAACCATGTAAGGCCTTCTGATATTAAATAAATCAATAAATGAAGAAGTGTCATAATCTTAGGTTTAGAATTTTTAATCTTTTTTTATATGTTGGTCCTATATCATTCTTCGACGTTTAAGGATACAATAAAATAAAATAATATAAGAATACAATAACAATAAAGATTAAATATATTTAAATAAATAATATATTTAATTAAACACAAATACCTATATATTGCCAATATTGAGATTCATAGAAGTAATAAAATAGTACCCAGTCAAATATTTCTTTTTAAGTTTTCAATTTGATTCATATATTTATTTTGGGAAGAAGATAGTTGACCATATGAACTAGATTGTAGTTAGATAGTCTAAAATTAATTATTAAAAAAATAATGTACCTCTTACATTAACCATATATTGCCCACTCGGCCGATCTGGTATTATATAAATAAATAAAATAAAAGTCTCTACACGCCCATGGTTCTCTAACATTTGTGTCAAGTTAAACAGAAAATATATAGTTTTACTTACAAGATTAAGAATTAACCACGGTCGTACAAATCGCGGCTTGACATTAATCAAAGTTAAAAATAATGATAATGTTCGACATACAACTCCATCGAGAACCCCCATTACATATTATAAAATTTATAGCAGAATTCAAATTCGATTTTTAAAATTAAATAAATAATAACACATTAAATTTTTTTTTAATAATTTATTTATTGATATTTACTACTGTATACACATATATACAACAAGTAAATTTGCTGTAGGTGACATAGTGACATGATAAAAACATGTGGAGAATCTACCCACTGATACTCCAACAATAGAACTCCAACAACATTTCTAGAGGAGAAGATCTCGAGACCATCTTCTTTTCAGACGCCTAGGAGGATTATTAGGTAATGAAGGAGAAATTTATAAAAGAATGTCCTGCAGCAGTCTG